>NC_143561.1:70509375-70811250 GCF_054136105.1 Typopeltis vanoorti
TCTTCACAAGTAAACTTTTTTGCTTACACTTGGGTAAAGGATTAAAGAAGAATATAATCTCTTGACAAGTATAATTTACTTTATAACCAAGTGAAAAACTTTCTGCAACCATTTGTCTCAAATATAACTTAAGTTTGTGTACAGCAACTTTGTAGCTTTTTTACTACTTTCTCCAACTATTTAGAACAGGGCCAGTTTTATCATTAAGTGAACCTAGGCAATCGCCTAGGGGTGCCAGATTTTGCTACATAGTTCGGGGAAAAATTACAACCTTCGAAAAAGATTAGTAAAACCTTGATTAATAATAAAAAACTGAAATAAGTTACGCCGTCCTGGTGCTTGCTGATGATTCTACATTACTTGTGTCAAAAGACATAAGTAATTTTACACTCAAACCAGTCTGTGATGCATGATGGGAGAGTCGACTCATTAAAACCCCTAAGATATAATTTGTCCAATGTTTGTGAAGTACTGCAAGAAATATCTCAAGATGATAGTTTATGTGGATTAAATGGAAATACCATGACATTAGAAGCAAGTAGTCTTCTTAAAACTTTAAGGAGGTTCAAATTTATCAAATTCTTAGTAATGTGGTATAATATACTTTTTGAAATAAACTTTACAAGTAAACAACTTAAGAATACAAGCCTTGATATAAATGGTGCCATAAATTGTATTAATGATACAAAGAATTTCTTAATGAAAATCCGAAATGAGGATGAATTTGAAAAGATGTTAACAGATGCGGAAAAAATCGCTGAGGTGTAACGCCTAATTTTGAACAAGAAACAGTTAGACTCAGAAAAAAAAAAGAAACAATTTGTGTATGAAACAGAGGATGAATTCATAACAGATTTTAAACAAAAATTTAAGGTAGATTTTTATCTTTCAATTATCGATACCACAATTGCATATGTTGATGAAAAATTCAAGCATGTCTACAATTAATGAAAAGGTTGATTTTCTTTTAAATATATATATATGAATTTCGAACAATTACTTCAGCAGAACAGCTTAAAAAATGTTTGATATTGGAAAATTATTTAACACATGATAATTCTAGAGATATTGACGGAACAGATTTATGTAGTGAATTACAAATAATAGCAAGGGAATTCCAGAAAATACTTCCTCATTAGATGTCCTGTCATACATATGCAAAAATAATTTAGAAAATAGTGTTCCAAATGTGTTTATTGCTCTGAGAATTTTTTCGACATTGCCTGTATTGGTAGCAAGTTCAGAAAAGAGTTTCTCGAAATTAAAACTTACAAAAACTTACACTCGCTCTACGATGACTCAGGAACGACTCATTGGTCAGTGCAATAATATCTATAGAGCATGAAATTGCATCTACAATCAATATAGATGAATTAATTTAAAACTTTGCCAAAGCAAAAGCCCGAAAGATTAATTATTCATAATTTTTATATTTAAGATGTAATAATTTTCTTGCTATACAGATATTAGGAGTAATCATATATGTATACAAATGTATTGGTTTTGATTAATAAATTTTTTTAATGTTCATAATGATATTAATTTTTATAAATATCCACATGTGTAGGTGTACGTTTGCTTGTGGGTGTATGACAAAATATGTATATAGAAACAATGTATATACGCGCCTAAATTTTCTTTGCCTAGGGGCATCAGATACTCTTGGACTGGCCCTGATTTAGAATGGTTATTACAGGTAGAGCATTATTGAAGTCATTTCCAGCCTTAGTAAGCAGGTGGTTTTATGTTGGGCAATGAAATTTGTATTCCATTTAAAGACATCTAATTAACATTCATTTAAATTATTTCAGTATTTCTTTCTACTATAATCCTGTAAAATAATGCATACCATGTGAGTGGACAGGAGTTCAAAGAACCTATTTATATTCTTTTGAATAGCCAGAGATTATAATCCTTGTGAGAAAAGTTGTTCCAGGGAATAAAGGCAGAAGAAATGAAAGAGGAGAAGCAAGTTTGCAGTTAGATAGTGAATGGATGTTCTTGTTACTGCTCATGTTACTACAGATAGAATTGAAACTTACCAGTTCAGTGGAAAACCAGCTACAGAAATATATGTAGAAATGCTATATGATAGGCTACTACTTTCTGTTTATAAGCTAGCAGTCGGAGTGAGTCAGAACCATTAACTGCACTGCCTATTATTTGAGAGAAATATTAGAGTTATTGAATTCATATCGAGACTGTGTTCAGTCGAAGTTTTTAATTTATGATTAGCCAAGAAAAAAGTCTGAGCCAGTGCATCAGAAGAACGTAACAATTTAGATATGTAAGAAACAGAATATACAATGAAGCTGGCCTGGTTGGCAGAGTAGATAGAATCTTTGCCTCCAACCCACATGCTGTGAGTAGAAATCCCATTATGACATGGATGTTTGTTAAAGTGTTTAACAACTAAGCAGTTTATCACCTGATGTGAGATTGTTACCTTACTTACTGGAGACTCGAAAATGCCTGTGTTCTCTAGAGCAGAAGAACTGAATTAGGTTTATAGCCTTTTGCAGATTCAGATTAAAAAGTGATACCAGAGATAGGATCATTGTGCCGGACTAATGGAAAGATGGTAGGTGCACTGTGATTAAAATATTCAGCATATGAAAACAGAAATGAGATTTTAATAAATTTAGTTTAATCCTTTATCCAAGTGTAAGCAAACAAAGTTTCCACCTGAAAACATCTTCAGGACTGGGGTAAGGTAGTGCAACACCAAGCAAAGGTGGACCAAGCTCTCATCACTCCTTGTCTCAGTATCCCCATAATGCAAAGCACATCTCCCTGTGGACATGTATACTGATATGCATTAAGGAAAGGGCCACTACCGAGACCGGTTTCAACCTTTATTGAGGTCTTGTGGGGGGGGGGGGGGGGGCAGACCCAAACGCGGAGATACTAAGGCAGAAGCAATAGGAGAGGTCATATTTACCTATAGGAGTTGCCAACAGGTGTACCACCTTATTATTATTATTATTTTGACACCTCCAGGGAGTCCAAAGACTCATCGAGGGAGAGTGTGCCGACAGCATCGAACGATTGGTCCCCTTCCAACTACTAACCGCGCTCAAACATACTTAACTGAGCCATTAGTAGCAGAGGCTCTACCAATCGACCAACCTTCGCCAAATTATTGAATTACTCTGGATTTAGAGGGTTGCCTTAGTATCTCCACGTTTGGGTCTGCCTCCCACTGACGAGACCTCAATAAAGGTTGAAACTGGTCTGGGTAGTGGTCCTTCCCTTAATGCATAGCAGTATACATGTCCGCAAGGAGGTGTGCTTTGCATTATGGGAGATACTGAGACAAGGAGTGATTAGAGCTTGGTCCACCTTTGCTCGGAGTTGCCTGGTGTTGCACTACCTTACCCCAGTCCTGAAGATATTTTCAGGCGCAAACTTTGTTTGCTTACACTTGGATAAAGGATTAAACTAAATTTATTATAGTCTAACCAAGTGAAAAATAAACTTCCAGAAATAAGATTTGTAGAAAACCAGAAAGATCAGCAGAAACTGTGCAGGGAATGGAAAGTATTAAGCTGATTGAATAAGATATATCTTCAGAAGGAACCAAGCTTTGTTCTGATATAAATAAGATGTCACTTAAAAACTTTTTTCTTAAGACAAGGAAGTCCTTTCCTCTCTCTCTCTGTAAGGAAGAGAGATGGAAAAAAATATTTTATATATTTCAGGGCATTATAATATTTTAATAAAAGGCAGACATAATCTAATTACATTTGTATAAAACCAATTGCTGTATTAGTTCAGCTGTATCAATTATGTTATTCTTGTATCCTAATAAAATTTCTCTTCTTGATAGGGTGAATCAACGTTGTATTGTCCAAACTATATCCAGAGTGCTCCTTCTGGAAACAGTGATAGTACAGTTCAACAGAGTTTTACAGGGACGCTTGAATTTCGACGAGGAGGTGCTAAACCCTATTTTCATCGGACATCAAGTGACAATAATCAGATAAATGTAAACAATAACTTTGATAAGAATAGGCAACTGGGCAGGCCTTCTGTACAGTTATATCAGCCTCCTCCACAAAGAAGACGGTCGGAAACATAAGCAGTTTTACTGTGAAGTTGTTTGTGCATGTGTTTACCCTGAGTTAGTACAGAAATTTCTAAAAATAGTGTACTACTATCCACTGCCAGACAATATTGTCTCTAATAATAGCACTCTAAAGACATTTTATCTCTTGCTTAAGTATCTCAGGGACAACTGATGGAAGAATTTTTGAAGTATTAGCATGACTAATTGCCTTAAGATAGGTAGTCTAAGTCTGTTAACAAAACTGTTTTGTAATATAAACATGTAATTTAGCAATATTTTGGTCACTGTGCTATAGTAGTGTAATAGCCCTTCATTTTTCTTTAAATCCAGCAATAAATAGATACTCTAAGTTGGAATTCATGATTGTTTTATAAGCTAGGAATATTGTTTAACGGAGGTTGAACATTTAGAATTTTTAATAAACTAAGTTTTAACGAGCAATTATTTCTTACCAGTAGACAAGCATATTCACTATTGTCATTTTACCATTTCTGATAATTTATGATTAATATAAAAATGATTTTCTAATATTTTTAATCAAGGGGGGGGGGTGCTTTATTGGGATTTTTTTATGTATAAGAATTTCTTCTCAGAATGATTTATTTGTGTAAAAATAGTTTTTTTGCCCATCAGTACATCTGTTCACTTAACATTTCAGTCAGTTACTCAACTGGCAGTTGTAAATGGAAACTTGTAAGTAGCTTTGAAAACTCAGTACACATGTGCATTATTCAGAAAAAAATAATTTTTTTGTGATAATGCATTGAAAATTTATTTCTCTTGTTATTTCTGTAAATAAATATAAAAATTTTCTAAAACCAAGATTTTGCTTTTTTTTTTTTTTTTTTTAAAGATGAATTCAACACAATTTTTGAAATCTTTCTCAAGTTATTGACTAATTTAATAACATGGTTTTTTACTAAAGCTATGTGTATTATTAGTCTTATATTTTTATTGGAGAGAGAGACTGTGTGTGTGTGTGTGTGTGTGTGTGTGTGTGTGTGTGTGTGTGTGTGTGTGTGTGTGTGTGTGTGTGTGTGTGTGTGTGTGTTAGACTTGTTTTGTATTTTTGAGGAGAAAACACTCACTCAAGACTGAAGAGAGACTCCCCCCCCCCCTCCTTGCTGAATAGGTTATCTTGTACTTAGAACATATTTCTTCTCTTATTTTGTATCTCCATAAGATACGTAAAGAGACTTTGGTTTCAATCCCATCTAGGATGCAAAGAATCTTTATAAAGGTTTTTCAACAGAGGATACATTAGTTGAATGCATACAGAGGTGAGGATTTTTTCTTCAGAAAACTTAGGTGTTGCTTTTGCAAAAAAAAAAAAAAAAAACCAGTAAAACAACTCATACCATGGCTCCCAGTCCCATCTCTTATCCTTTTTTTATCCCATGTCTCTTATCCCATGAAAAGAAGCAAGACTTAGGATCTTTTTTCTGTTTTTCCATTTTTTATCTTGTCTGGAAATTCTACTCTAAAGACTAAACAGAACTTTTCAAGCCACTTCATATAAGCAGGGTCATAGCATGGAGGGATCGAATCCTCAACATCTTGGTTGGAGAGTGGATATGCTAACCACTCAGCCAACCAGGCTGGCATATAGGTACAATTGAAACAATACTGACATGTTAAATATTAATTATATGTCAGTAATTACCTCAACTCTTAAGTCACCATATTGACATTAATTCCTCTTTTCAGACTTCTCCCCAGTAGAGAAGTGCCCTGGTACTCTGTTTTATCATCTATGCTCTTCTAGATGATTGAGTGGAGTGCTTTCTCCTATATATAAATTCTCTTACTCATGGTGTATTACATTTCCTCCTACTCATATGACAAAACTTTGTGAAACAGAAACACCAAGCTTCAGGATCTAAATCAGTGCCTCAAACACAGACCTTCAGTGGGTTGACAATTTACCTTTCATAATATCCAAATTTACAGATACGATCACTCTTCTTGTAGTGATATTTACTTGTAGCCTTTTATGGTATAAATATGTTGCAGTTAATAGCTTCTTTGCTTCTAAAATTTTAACTTGGCATCTTTTTTTTCACTTATAATGTTATTTTTCACCTGTTCAGCTACTTATTCTTGTACAAATTGCAAATCAACCTAATCTTAGTCCTCTCTCTCATGTCTTTTCTATAGACAAGGCACTTCACTGCATGCTGTTCTGAACCAGCAAACAGCATCTGTCCAACATCCTTTTACAGTCTAACTGCAAATCCACCAACCTTGATTATCCTCTTTCATTCCATCTGCCTCTGTTCTATAAAATAGCCTTTTTCAAGAAGTTTCACTAGTGACTCTAGCTTCCAGCTGCTGTTCACATATGGTTCTGCATCCTCTCCCCCATGTGACTCTCACAACAAAATGTTGTAAACAGATAGTACATTGGTATTGAGCATGGGCTGAAGTTTTATTATTTTATATATTTTTTGCATAATCTAGAAACTCCATCAGATCCCTCTAACAGGAGATTATGGCCATCTATGGTAGCAATGGCATGGATTACATGAAATATTCATATTCACACCAGGATATACAGGGTGTTCGGGATAAATTTGACAGTTTCGTAAGGAAAAAGAAAATCTTCTTTGTATCTATTAAATTTAATGAATTGACAAAAAAACATTACAGGCAGAGTTAATTACAATACTATCAACAAGATTTACTCGAAATAACCACCATTAGCATCGATCACAGCTTCAATTCTGCTTCGGAACCTCGAACAAGCTGATGCTACAGTCTCCCTGGGAAGGGCCGCAAAAACTGTTTTAATTTTATCCATTAACTGGGCTTTTGTATTACTGGAAGTGCGATTGGTGTCTTTTTCAACTGCGCCCCATACAAAATAATCCATGGGGTTAAGGTCTGGGGAGTTTGGAGGCCAAACATTTGGACTGGTGAAGTCGTAGAAATTTTCAGACAACCATTTTTGACTTTTCCCAGAGGTGTGGCAAGGGGCCGAATCCTGCTGCCATACATACGGCCTACCATTGGCTACCCTTGTTATCCAGGGCTTGACTACAGTTAGCAACTCCACGAACAAAGCCCGAATTCCAATGCCAGGGTTCTTCAACACCTGTTCCTGCAGATTTGCGAGGAATTCTGCTGTACGAACGCAATCAGATCGTCTGCTAGGGATCTTTCTTCTTGCTACATCCTCGTAGTCACCATTGCAAGTCTCTAGTTCATGCCTGATTGTTTTTACTGTATTCAGGGAGCATTGGGCAGCAGTCGTAATATCCTTATTTTGATGGCGGGCACGAATCATCATGATACAAGTTATTCTCTTCCATGATTCAGGTGGGTTCCAGCTATCCATCCTTTCTGACATCTTGTATATGAATGAAGAAGGGTCCAAACTTTTAAATGAAGAGAAGTGTGTTAATACATGTAACTTACGGAAAAATATAATTAATTATAAATATGTCAAATTTATCCCGAACACCCTGTACAGTCATCCTTTGGCTTACGTCCATGATCCCATGGACGTATCTTCGAATGGACATAAGGGAATAAATAACATTTTCGACTATACTTTCGAACAAGACACAAGATGCGAGAATAAAGAAAAAGGATTTCTATTTAGCATTATGTGCAGTGGCAGCTACCTCAGTCAGCATGTGTCTTCAACAGTTCCTCTGTTGATTTTGTGTTTGAGAATTAGGTTATTTGTGTATTTATCATTAAATATTTTGTGCAACATGGCCCCCCTACATGTCCAATCAAAAATCCTAGCGAAGAATCGCAGAAAAAGAGGCGAGCAATTGATCTTGAAACGAAGTTGCCAGCTATAAAGCAACATGAAGCTGGTAAGCCCATCTGTGTGATTGCACATGACTTTGGATGGTCTCATTCTACAGTGATGACCATTTTGAAAAATACGGATAAAAATCGTAGACGCTGGGAAAGAATCTGCTTCCATTAAATCAACGATAAGGTCCTATCAGTGATATGGACAAACTACTCGCATCATGGGTAGAGGACCTGAACCAAAAGTGCGCACCCCTTAGCACTAAGGCTCTTCAACATGTTGGAGGAGGAAGCAGGGCCTGATTATGACTATGGATTCAAAGATACTTCTGGTTGGTTCATGATATTCAAGAGTTTTGCACTGCATAATGTGAAAATGTATGGTGAATCTGCAAGTGCCGATGAGAAGGCTGCCAAAGAGTTTGTGGAGAAATTGGATAAAATTATTATGGAGGAAAATTATTTGTGACAGCAAATATTTAATATGGATGAGACCTCCTTGGTTTTGGAAAAAAATGCCTGAGTGGACATTCATCCACAAAAAGCTAAAATCTATGCCTTGTTTCAAAGTTTTTAAAAACTGTATTACGATTCTGTTAGGAGATAATGTGGCTGGATATAAACCATTTGTGATATGGCACAGTGAGAATCCATGAACCTTCAAAAAGATTAGGAAACATACACTTTTCTAGTTTATTATCAGTGCAATAAGAAGTTGTGGATGACTCAAATATTGTTAGAAGATGCCTGTAATGCGAGTGAAATGCAAAACTATTGTGTGAAAAAAAAAAAAAAAAAAAATGTAGAATTTAAAATTTTATTAATTCTAGATAATGCTCCAGTCTACATCGGTGATTTTCATCCCAAGCTCAAGGTCATGTTTCTCCCTCCAAACACTACTTCATTGATCCAACTGATTGATCAGGGAGTTCTTGCAGTGTTTAAGGCTTATTATCTATGGACAACTTTTTTTTTTTTCACAAGCCATTTCTGGCTGATCAGACTCTCATGCAATTCTGGAAAGCATTCAATATTTATCAATTTATCATGCTATTAAAAATATTACTGTGGTTTGGGACAAAATGACCTCCCAATGTATGAGTGGCTTATGGAAAAAGACATTAAAAAGGTTTGTGCACAATTTTTGAAGTTTTGAAAAAAATGAAGAACTTTTTAGTGAAGAAATAGTGGGCCTAGAACAATCTGAATCTTGAAGTGAGTGATGATTACATAATTCAACTCATAGAAAGTGCTCAGATGAGAACAGTTAGTGATGTTCTCAAAATGGCTGAAGACATGGACCCCAGTGTTGAATGCTACTTATTAGTAGAAAGGAAATACATGATGTGTTTGCTTGCTATAAACAAATTTATGATGAAAAGAAGAAAAGGAATAAGCAAAGCATATTGGACATTTCATGAAAAAAAAAAAAGATTACACCAGAAAAGCCACAGCCTGGTCTTTAACATAAGGAAGGTAATGAAGATGCGATTGTGGAGGAAGATTGGGGTAATTATTCTCCTGTTTTATAGTGGCAGTAATGCACAGTACAGTTTTATAAGGTTTAAAAATTAAAATGACTATAATGAATTTCATTATAGTTAAGTCCCTAACCCCTATAACTCTGTTGATTTAATGTATTGACTTACGTCCTTCTGGATGGAACGGAAGCCTAGCCCAGCGTAAGTCGAGGGATGACTATAACTAAAAACCAAACATATAATAAAAAAATAATAATCAGCAATAATTTACTTAATTGTCTAATTAAGACAGCAATTAATAATACTGCATGCATGTTGTATATCATCCTTGTCGCTAGACCAATTATAAATATACATAATTTCATTATTTTTACTTACGTAAACTACACAATTAAATAATACTGTGTCAGTTAATTGACATTTCACCAATAACAGTTATTTTTTCTTCAACAGACTGAAGCAATAGCAGACATTTAAAAATTAGTGTACAATGGAACACTTACATTAGAAGTTTTATCTGCATAAAATTTTTGCTGAAGTATGAGGGCACCTTCAGTATGAATTAAAAAATTAAACAAGGCACAAGTAACATAAATCCTAACAACATTTTTTATTAAAACGAGAATCTATTAAGATTAGGGTGATGTCATAAGGTTTCACAGCTTTCATCATATAACTATTCCATAAGAAAATGGCTCATGTAAGGATTTAGTCTAGCAAGTCTCACAACAAATAGCTGCAGATCTGTTGGCAGAAGTACAATAGACTACAGGCATATGAATTTGATAGATGCCAGAATAAGCTGAAGGAGAAGGTCTGTTCCTTTGTGGAGCCTAGAAAGGAGGTAAGTTTATTAATCAGGCAGAAAGGTTACTCTCATGCCAGTGGACTTAATGAATTTGGAGATTTGTTTAATTACATCTTTGACATATGTGATAGCAATATGGTTAACAATTTGTTGAGAGACCTGTGATGGAGAAACTCCATCATGAGTCAACAATTAACAACCTTCTTGACAAAAGACTCAGTGAAGCCATTATATAAGAAGTTGGTTTTGATAAATTGTATTCCTTGCCTCAGTGGAGCACTGAGAGTGAGTCTGGATAACAGTTTTAATGGTGCCAGCTTTTGACAAACGATGGTGTGGCAGAGTATGAATATAAACCTTACTCCTTGTTAACAAGGTTATTAATTAACAGTTACAGAGTCTCCCTGAAGTTATCAACTGTATCACCATCCCATATCTTTCCTAGAAGGACTTAAATTAGCAAAGTTCTTTTCTGCGTCTCTTGTTAGTTTCAATGCATTAAATTACAGCACACCAATTGAATCTGTTTTTCAATCCCAGCCACCAAAGACTTATCACATATCCATCACAGCAGAGACTCTAATGTCGAACTAATCTGTTCATCCTATTCTAGAAACCAGTGAATTTTTCAACTGTGGAACAAAAATTGTTTACTGCTTTAGGCATTTGCAAACATCAATGCCACATTGGCTGGCACTCACAAAACTATCATAATACAATTCAACATACTAGGTAAATCTTCTCTAAATAGTACTTTAATTCCCTTGACATCCATTAAAAATTTGAGTTGTACATATTCTCTAATACTGGTCCACCTAGAGATTTTTATAATGGAATCATCACTTCCTTTCTCATGTATTTAAAGCTGCTTTTAATTAAACCAATAATTTTCTGAACTTTACTGGTTATCATAACAATATGATTCCTCAACTTAAGATATACAATCAAAATATTCAAAAATCTTTCCAAAGCTTGTCATTCAACTTGGATTCATCTAAATAACTTATACTCGACACGAAATTTTAATCCACACTTCCCTCACCCTTCCTATTTTTAAGATCATTCTGAAGAGACTTCAAGTCATCTGAACAATTTACCAAGCTTCACATCAGCAGAAGAGAGTGGGAGATTTTACTCTAGATCAGTGGTTCTTAACCACTGATCTAGAGTGGTGGTTCTTAACCGGTGTTCCCCAGAACATTTGTTCCGTGAACTGGTTACAAGTGTTTCACCAGCGAAACGTCACATGACATAGTTCTGAGTGTAATTGGCTACTCTGACCCTAACAACTGAAGACTGCTATGTGCTTTAATTTCTAAACCAATAGAATATCGTCTATAGGTCATATGTTTGCAAGATATATTATATTTACAGTTTTTTGCACAGAGAATCCCTAGTTTGAAAAACATTACCAGCAATATTAAAACCTGTATTAGACTAAGTTGTAAATATTGTAAATTACATCAAGTCAAGACCTTTAAAAGCACACCTTTTTAAAAAACTTTGCATATCTATGGAAGCCAAGTAAAATCTTTGCTTTTGCACATTGAAATAAGATGGTTATCCAGGAGTAAAGTGCTATTCTGAATTTAAAACTTAAGAATGAATTATTGGCCTTTTTTTCAAAATGAAGTTACTGATGCTTTTATAAAATGTCCTCAAAATTATATTTGGTGTGCTAAAATGGGATATTTAGCCAATATTTGTAATTAAATAGTGTTAATACACGTATCCAAGGGAAAAATGAAAATATTTTGACATCCACTGACAAATTGTCAGCTTTTTAGAAAAAAGTATCTCTTTGGAAAAACTGCATGTCAGAAAAAAATATAGTAGATATGTTTCCTTTGCTCCATAATTAAAAATGTCAAGGGAATTATTTCCTTTATAACAGAACATTTAACAATACTGGAAGAAAAGATTTCAAGTTACTTTCCTTCCTTAAATACAATTATGACTGGATACGAAATCCATTCGGCATAATTAATACATTGAGTTGTAAATTCGTTACAAGAAGAACAATTAGTTACCTTGTTAACGGATCATACTCTAAAAATGAAATTCCCTGAAATAACTCTTGAGGAATTTTTGTCCAAGCCGAATACTCCTCTCTCTCTCCATAAGGGCACTTAAATTTTGTTACAGTTTTCAACATCATATTTGTGTGAGCTTGATTTCTCAATATTAACCAATATAAAAACTAAAAAGTATGAAAGACTTCCAAATATATACACAAAGAGATGAAGGTAGTTATATTACATATTAGACCTGATGTTGCTGAAATCTTGAAAAGCTCAAGTATTGCATTAAAATAAGTTCCATTTTTATAAAAGGCAAGTTGATGCATAATTTTATTGTTAGTTTTATGACCCTAATGCTTTTGGTGTCCCCCACATTTTTCTTATAATCAAAAGTGTTCCATGACTGAAAAGGTTAAGAACCATTGCTCTAGATATTTAAACCTAAATCATTGATGAATATATTAAACAAAAGTCCTAAAACTCACCCTTGGGATACTCCATTCCAAATTTCCTGAAAATATCTAAACAGTATTTCTTGCAATCCACCTGTGAATCAGTTTCTTATCCATCTCAGAAATAATCATCAATTCCCATTTGATGTCAAACTTGGATAATATTCACAATCATTATTTTCATTGATATTAACATCAACAATCATTAATAAATCATTTCCATTAATATTGTCTCCCTTGAGACCTCTTCATAAAAATTTAGCAGATTGTCATTTATGGATACTATGGCTTACACATGTAGAAAAATCTAGAATTTTATTCAAAAACTGATATATTTCATCCAATGCAACAAGGATGTCATCAGAGAGAAAGACCAGTAACATTATACATTCAAAACATGAAAGTCATGAAGCATGTGCTTACTAGTTTATGTCCTCAGTTGTAGATGAATTCATAGGATTAATACTATTAGAATTCAAAGGAACAATTGTAAAAGTTGTTCCTTTGTATTAATTATGAACAATTAACAGAAAAAAATTCCCAAAACCTGAAGATTGGCAGACAGTGGTTAAGGTTCAGATGATTTCATGTCTCAAGGAAAAGACAATCAAATTTGAACCTGCTGGGATGAAAATCATTATCTGGTTGCAAAGAACTCTGTGCCTAGTGTCAATAACATGAGAAGCAAGGCCAGACCTGTCAGATTCCAAAAATGCAATATAGTCAATACTCTTGGATTCTAATCAAAGCAGAGTAGCTAGTCTGTCCAAAATAGTAAAGATGACATGGGAAAAATACTTGATAGATGTCTATTAAGGAAAGAGGAAGTAATGTAGATAGTAAGAAAGAAGGCAGTTTCTGAGCTGGTTTGAAGATGTGTATATATTGAAGTTGAAAAGAATTCGTGCTATTTGTTCTGAGATTTCTTTTAAGGTAGGGTATCAAAATTCTTTTTGCATCGGATTGTATTCTGGTCAACAGATGAAAATTGTCAATAATTTTTGAATGGTAGTTGGATTATGTCCGTTAGGCATCAGATGCTTAATGACTCATTCTTATGATTCATGTTTTGAATGTAATTACTTACTGGTATTTCTCCTTGATGATGTCCATGTTACAGTGGATGAAATATACTGAGTTTTGGAATAAAATTCTATATTTTTTTATATGTGCAAGTCATAGAGGTATCTATGAACATGTCTGGTATGCATGTTCCCTTAAAACAATTGATTAGTGTATTGTCACAAGTGATTGTTTCATAATGAAATTTTCTTAATCAAACTGATGATTGACTCACACATTCATCTTTCAAATCGAACCCCAGTCTACTAATGGGAATTGGCTCATAAGCCTTTTCAAGGTCCACAAAATTCAAGTGTGTTTCCTGCCCTTTAGCAATCCTTTTTTTTCTATAACATGTTTTACGATGAAAATATCAATACAAGATTTTCCAGCTGTAAAGGTGGCATGTTCATCTGGCACACAAAACGCAATACTCTTCTCTAACATGAGACTAACTGGTCTATAATTTTCCATTTTATATTAGGGTCATTTCAAAAATACTGCAGATATGCCATAGGATGATATAACAGTTTCCACCTTCACATTAGTTGTAAGCCAACCTCTGAGTGAAAATGTACTAGTCTTCTGTGTCTGGTGTTCTAGTTCCACAAAATAAAATGGAGGGTAAATCCAAGTTAGATCAGATATTGTGCAGTGACTAACGTGCATATCAAATTTGCTATGCATATGTTTGCCACTGCACAATATCGGCAAAAAAAAAAAACAGACTGAGATATATAGTACAGGAAGTTTGTGAAGTTGGTGCTGTGATTCACTGTCTTACTTCTGTGGAGGTCAGATGAAAATTGACAATGTGGTAATCCATCAATGGTTACAGGTGACACTCGCAGGGTTATCATCAACAGCCCACTGAAGATCGGTGCAAAATATGAAACTGCAAATGAAGCCACACATCTCAGCTAGAAATGCAAAGTGTAAGATAATACAAAACGTAAGATTTTGTACCAGAATTGAAAAGTATGTCCTCGCAGACAAAATGTACTCCTTCAAAAATATTGGCGTCGACAATTGAAGATTGAGTTAATAATGATGTTGGCATCGACAGTTGAAGATTAAGTTAATAATGATAATGGGTTAAAATAATGAAGTAATAAGTACAGGCAGATTGACTGTGACAGTAGCATATTACAGGAAGTTTCTGCACATATTTTGTGCCTTAAAACTTGCAGTAAAAGACCTGACGCATTTGTAGCTAGAGCCCTCATTTTGCGTGATAACTCAAGGCCAGATGTTTCACATGAAGTATCTGATTTTATGGAAAAATATGGATGGCAAGTATCCTCTTTTCTTTCTCCCCCTCCCCCAATACAGTCATAATGTGAGACATCCAGACTGATGTGTTCTCTAAGTTGAAAGAACCATGCTGTTACAAACTTTATTATCGCTGATAAGGTTTCTACCGACATGACCAGATTTGGAGGAATTAAGGCATGCAAGTTATTACACCAGTGATGTAACTTGGTAAGCAGAGAAAGTGAGAAACAACTAATTAACACAAATGTGTGTTTATAACTATTTAATTATATCATACAGCAAATATATAATTATATCATATACTTGGAAGGTATTTTAATTTTCGATACTGAGAGAATAAATTATGTTAAATATGAAGATGATGAAGTTAAGGCAAGGTAAAGTCCTAATTCAAGAAAACCTGATGATTTCCAAATACTTCCACTGGTAACTATGAGGAAAAAGAAAAAAAGAAGTATTTGTCAAAATGACAATTTAAATGAAATAAAAGGATTATAATTTTAGTCTGTTAAAATCAAAGAAAACACATTAGGTTTAAAACTATTCTTGTGAAAACAAGAACTTTTTACTTTTCGGTGATACTTTCTTATGGATGAAGTGACAAACACAAACTGTTATTTACTTCTCATTTACATTCAAGTAGATAATTTTTCCAAGTAATGTTGCCATACTTAAAGATTAGATTAACTTGTAGATTTTTAATAATAATTAGAATTTTGGTCTGTGAATAATAAGTCTTACTCAGTCAGTAATATCTGTCACTGATATCTTAAAACTCATTCACACTCTCTACAATCGCAACACATTCAACGGTCTTTCCCCCACCCCACACACAAACACATACTCTCTCTTTGCATACTATATACAATACTATGGTATTAATCTAATATTACCTCCCCCCCCCCCATCGACTTATATGTCTATCCTATCACCTCCACCTATGAGCTCTGCACTTTACATTTCCTTAACTTTTCATTGGTGAGAAAAATAACCAATTAACCAGAAAAAATTTCAGGTCAAGTTGTTATTGTAGCATGTATGCTGTGGTCTTCACAACTCTTGCAATATGTCTCTTGAACTTCACATTGCTATCAACTATCATCATCCAGATCCTGAATTTCATCCTCCCAGTAGACAAGTCTATCAAGACATTATACAGAAGACTATTTGCATGCATTGTGCAAATGTAATTTTTTCCAGAACAAACTAACAATAATCACGAGATTACTGACAAACAATAATCCCAGTTTTGAGACAGGCAAAATTCTTAGATCTCATATTTGGTGAAGCTCTGTATCCTACCTCCCATAGCCTAGGAATGAACATTAATATTCTTCTGCCTTTACTATGCAATAATCTGTTTAAATTCTTTCTATCCAAAATTAGGTATGTGCAACAACCATTGCATGTCTAAGGTTCCTAGTTCTTTGTGGAGAATTGAATGAGCCCTTGCTCTTTCTTCAACAACAAAATAAAATCCTTAATGAATCATCCATATGGACAATATACTCTACATAAATTTTTACATCATTAAGCTATTCAAAAATATTTAGCTAGACTTTGTATTTTTGCTTTTGCCAGTCTTTTTTCTTAGACTTATTTTTATATTTTAATAACATCTTTTATATAATATTATACCCTTTTAAAATGTATTATTATATCTGACATAAAATTTTAATCACGAACTTAGCACATTATAACTTATCACAATAGTCAATTCACCACAAAAATTTACACAACTAATCTGCACCATGTGGGTGAACTGATAATGATATCAGCAAGTTGAAGAGGCATATTTATTATTATTATTACCCAAGACCTCGTGGAGTATAAGACTCATCTGGGAGGTCCTTTTATCACACACACACAGCTCCTCATACCGTGCCTTGAACACAGTCAAACTCCTTGCAGACATCACACTCTCAGGCAAGGCATTCCAATCATTCACAACTCTGCATGAAAAAAACCTGCCTCTCACTCCCCTACTCACACTCTCTTTCTACAGTTTCCAGGGGTGACCTCTGGTTCTCCCCTGATCTCCCACTATTTTCTGTAGAACTTCTCCAGCATTGATCCTATAACAACCCCTTACCAACTAGTAGGTCTCTATCATATCTCCCCTCTTCCTCCTGTCCACCAGACTCTGCAAATTACATGTTCTCAATCTTTTCTCATATTCGACATTCCAGAGGTCAGAAACTACCTTAGTCAATCGCCTTTGGACCATTTCCAACATCTCTTCATCCTTCTGAAAACCCGGTGACCAAATCTGGGCACAATAGTCCACGTGTGGCCTAATCAAAGCCTTATACAACGGAACAAGAATCTCCGTACTTCAACACGTCAGTGTCCTCCGCATCATTCCCAGATCTCTTATTTCCTCTACCTCCAACAATATATTCTCACCAAGCATAAATTCTGCATCTCATCTTTGTTTTCCAAATTTTAAAACCTTACATTTTGCAACATTGAACTCACATTTCCGTGCCCAATCACTCAATTTATTCAAGTCCTCTTGTAAGGCCACAACATCTTCACTACTCTTCATGGTTCGTCCCAACTTTGCATCATCATCTGCAAACAACTGAATATCTCCATCCAAATCTGCACTAATCTAATATCCAACCCCACCTGCTCTAGTTTGACTGTGTACTTATCATGAGGTACTCTATCAAAAGCCTTTGGAAATCCAAGTATATTATTGTGTATATCCTTCTCCTCTGTCCAAGGAAGCAGTCACTTTATTGTAATAAGTAAGTAGATTACTAAAACATGACCTCCCTTTAGAAAATTCATGCTGTCCATCAAAGATAATACCATTGTTATAAACCCAACTCTGGATCCTAGTTCTCACAAGTTTCTCCAACAACTTAACCACAACACCTGACACACAGATAGGCCTATAGTTTGATGCTTGAATTCGATCACCTCCTTTATGAAGTGGCACAATCTTGCCCTCCTTCCACTCCTTACGGACTTGACCAAGTGCAAGACTTGTATTAAAAAAATATGTCAAGACAGGTGTCAACTTCCTGGCACATTCCTTCAGAATATGTGGTGATATATTATGAAGTCCCACAGCCTTATTAACATCTAGTTTACTCAACTCCCCATACATCTCTTGCTCACCTACAGTCAGTCTCTCCTCCCCCATCATCAACTGTTCTTAATCCCTCCATGAAGTCACATTCACAAGATTGAAAGACCTTTATGAATTGCTCATTAAGTATCTCCACCACACATTCTGCAACAACTGTCTTTATACCATTTTCTCCTATCAATGTCATCCTTCCATAATCATTCTTTCTTTTGCTGGCTACATATTGAAAGAATTTCTTAGGATTCTTTTTGGCTTCATTAGTTAACTGCTGTTCATACCTCTCTTTAGCTACTCTCACCAACCAAGTCACCCTCCTTGCCTGGTTTTTGTTGACTTCATGGAATTGGTTATTTCCACTTCTCTTATGCTGCCTCCACAATGTCCTCTTTCTCTGTATCACATGCTTAATCTCTTTATTCATCCATCTCACACCTACCTTATTTAACCTTCTCACCCTTGGAATACACTGAGACATTTTCAAAGACTATTATTATTATTACGGGCAACTCCAGGGAGCCCTTAGAATCATGAAGGGAGGCCCTAAACATGTCCACACAGCTATACGACATTCTCACAGTATCTATCATACCTTGCCTTGAACTCACTCACTGTCATAGCACCCACAACAGACTCTGGCAGCTTATTCCACTCATTTACCACTATAAAAGTAAAGAACCCAGCTCAAACACCCTTGCTAACCACACTCTTTCCCAGCTTCCATAGGTGTCTCCTAGTTCTCCCACTACCAGTCCTGATCTCAAAAATATCCTCTGAATTAATCCTATAGACACCCTTTAGCAATTTGAATGTCTCAATCACATCTCCCCTTTTCCGCCTATCAACTAATTTCTGCAACCCACAAATCTTTAACCTGTTCTCATAAGGTTCATTCCATAGATCTGCTATCATCTTGGTCACTCGCCTCTGGATCCTCTCCACCTCCTCCCCATCAAGAAGAAACCTAGGTGACCAAATCTGGGCACAGTAGTCGAGATGAGTTCTTATCAAGACTGGTTACAGAGGTACAATAACTTGCTTGTCTCTGCTCGTCAAAGTATTTTTCAACAACCAAGTGATTTGATGAGCTGATTTAGCCACTTTTGCAATGTGCCCCTTAAACTTCATCTCCCTATCCACCAACACTCCCAAGTCCCTGGCCTCATCAATCTCCTGGAGTACAGTTCCACCAATGTGGTATACTGCTGCTAATCTTTTCACCCCAAAATGCATAACGTTACATTCTGTCACATTAAATTGACATCCATTTTCCTTAGCCCAGAACTCCAATCTATCCAAGTCTTCCTGCAAGATTTTGACATCTTCTGCATTAACTATTGCCCTACCTAACTTTGCATCATCAGCGAACAAATGAACTGTTCCTCTTAGATCCTTCTCTATATCGTTAATGAACAAATTAAACAGCAGTGGTCCAAGAACAGAACCCTGCGGCACACCACTAGTCACAGGCCGTCTTTTGGCCTCTACTCCTGAATAAACTACTCTCTGATATCTCTCCATCAACCACCCACCTATCCATCTCACCAATCCTATATCCATTCCCATATGTTGTAGTTTACGGATTAGAATTCCATGTGGTATCCTGTCAAATACCTTAGCCAGGTCCAGCAGTATCACTGCAAGCCCGTTACCCTTATCCAGTTCAGCCATCACTGTGTTATAAAACTTGGGCAAGTTACTGAGGCATGATCTACCCTTCACAAAGCCATGCTATCCCCCCGTACAGTATCTCATTTTCATCAATCCGTTCCTGTATTTTTCCCTTGACTACTTTCTCCAAGACCTTGACAACGACTCCTGATATGCTGATCGGTTGGTAATTTGCAACAGTAGTCTTAGATCCTCCTTTATGCAGTGGAACTATTTTCCCCTCTTTGCACCCTTCGGGACTAAACCAGACCTGAGACTCAGATTAAACAACATGGTCAAGGGCACTGAAAATTCTTTAGCCGCTTTACGTAAGACCCGTGCTGGTATACCATCCAATCCCACAGATGTATTCACCTTAAGGTTCTGTAATAGACTATTCACCTCCACTTCATTCATCACAATTCCCGTATAAACTAATGGTTCCTTCATTTTTTCAATGTCACCACCTGGATGATATACTCTTGCAAAGTGCTCGCTCAGTAATTCCACTATATCGACTGATTCAGTGACCTCCTTACCATCATCATTCCTTAAACTCATTCTGCCATGTACAGTTTTTTTTTTGCTTGCAGCATATTGAAAGAACTGTTTGGGATTCTCTTTAGCTTGCATAGCTAGTTTCCTTTCATAATCCGCTTTTGCTTTTTTTACCACACTCGTTTCCCTTCTGGCCTGTGCCTTATACCGTTCGTGTGCCTGCAGGTCACCTTTCTCTTTAAATTCCCTCCACAGTTGTTTCTTTTTTTGCAGGTCAAGCTTATTGGTGTTGTTTATCCATATAACCCCTACTTGTTTTACTATTCGGACTCTAGGTATACCATCAGCCATAACCTCCTGTAAATGCTCCTTGACCACTTCCCATGCTCTATCGACATCCAGCCCTTGCAGTTTTACATGCCATGGCACTGATCCAAGCAATCTGTTAAGCTTGTTGTACTTGACAGCACGGTAATTTCACATATACCCTGTCTTAATCGAAAATTCCACACCTTTAGCCACCCAGGTCAAGACCTTATGATCACTCTCACCAATAGGTGGCAACATGGTCATATTCATTACAGACAAATTCTCAGATGCTATTACCAGGTCAAGCACTCTCAGACCCCCTAGTATTTTCAATTACATGCTGTCTCAGATAGTTATCCCTTAATAATTGAATAAAAAATCAATTTCCTTCCTCACATGTGTCCTCTCCTCCTTCCAATCAATGTTACCATAGTTGAAATCCCCCATAATAATTACCCTCCTTCCACTCATTTCATCAATTTGTTTATGCATACTATCTCCACCATCTATTCCATCACCTGGTCTATAGCAGCACCCAACTATATATTTTGTTCTGCCAGTCTCAATCTCACACCAAATAGCCTCAAATGAGCTCTTTTCACTATCCTGCAATACAACTTCAATTCTCCTTGGCTGCAGTTCATCAGCTATTATCAATAACACTCCTCCCCCCCATTTTATTCTCTCTGTCCCTCCTAAACACACTATAACCTACACATTCTATCCCACTAACTATATCATCAAACGTGTGGACAGACTTATGTGTTCGTCAAACATGTTGTTTATTATTTTAACGGTATAATAGAACACAGAAACTAAGTAAATAATTAATTTATTAACTTGATGCTGATATTTCGCTGGTATTATAACCAGCATCTTCAGAGCACAAAAACACTGTTTGTCACAATACGCGAGACTAAAACAACATGGTGTACTTAAACAAAATTGTAGTAGCAACACAAAGACTAGAGTCCTGATTTTGGCGCCCTCTATCTGAAAAAAAAAAAAAAGCTATCATATATTACTAGAGTCCTAGAAAAGTGCTTGCTTTTTCTTAATATGACTGTCTCCCAGATCTTCGGCAAGTTAATACAGCCATATTTGTTGAGATTTGGAGTGTGTTTTAGGGCTTCTGTCGCCTCTAAGAACAATCTCTCTGATTTATACGGGTTTCTGTGTAGTACTTTTGTGTTTTTCCAGTTGATCCTGTGTGCAGGGGTATCCAGAGCATGGTCTGCTAGGCCCGACTTCCCATAATGATAATTCCGGACGTATCGTTTATGTTCGCTGATGCGGATATTCACAGTTCTTCCTGTTTGACCGTAGTAGGCTTGATTGCATGAGCAGGGTACTTGGTAGACTCCTGGATGTGATAAAGGAGGAATGCTGTCCTTGGGTGAGCGGATGAGGGTGGCTAATTTGCTACATGGTCTGAATGTAGTGCGTAGTTTATGTTTATTGAGAATTCTTGAGATCTTTTCGAATGTGCCTTTAATGTAAGGGATGGTGACTGTTTTGTTGTAGTTCTCTGTGGTGGATGGTGGGAGGGGTTTCTTAGGAGTGTTTAGTATTTTGTTTATTTTATGTGGATTGTAGCCGTTGGCCAAGAAGGAGTGGCGTAAGTGAGTCAGTTCAGCAGTAAGAGCCTTGTCACTGGAACAGATTGCTCTCGCTCTATGGGTTAGCGTTTTTAATATGCCATATTGTTGAGACGGATGATGGTGTGATTGTTTGTGTAAGTATCTGCCTGTATGTGTGGGTTTTCTAACTCTCACTAACAATTCTCCCTCCTTTGTCAAAAATTCAGCACACCTAAAAAGCATCTTACAACACCTTACCCTAAAAAGCTCAGACTTAATAGTAAGCTTTGACATCACTTCACTATTCACAAATGTACCACTAATAGAAACCCTCAATCTACTGAAGTCACACTTCCCCCCTGATATATTTGAACTATTCAAATTCACAATACATGCAGGATATTTCACATGGAAAGGGAAAATATACAAACAAATTGACTGGACAGCCATGGGCTCCCCCCTTTCCCCCCAGCCAACTTTTACATAGAACACCTGGAAAAACAAGCAATCAATACAGCCACTCTCAAACCAACACTTTGGTTACGCTATGTTGATGACGTGTTTGCTATTTGGCCACATGGCCCTGAGACATTGAAAACATTCTTAGCACATTTAAATAGCCAACATCCAAAAATCCACTTTACTATGGAACTAGAAGCCAACAACTGTCTGCCCTTCCTGGATACACTCATCACACGTCTCCCAGATGGTTCCTTATCATTTTCAGTTTTTAGAAAACCCACACATACAGGCAGATACTTACACAAACAATCACACCATCATCCTTCTCAACAATATGGCATATTAAAAACGCTAACCCATAGAGCGAGAGCAATCTGTTCCAATGACAAGGCTCTTACTGCTGAACTGACTCACTTACGCCACTCCTTCTTGGCCAATGGCTACAATCCACATAAAATAAACAAAATACTAAACACTCCTAAGAAACTCCTCCTACCATCCACCACAGAGAACTACAACAAAACAGTCACCATCCCTTACATTAAAGGCACATCCGAAAAGATCTCAAGAATTCTCAATAAACATAAACTACGCACTACATTCAGACCATGTAGCAAATTAGCCACCCTCATCTGCTCACCCAAGGACAGCATTCCTCCTTTATCACATCCAGGAGTCTACCAAGTACCCTGCTCATGCAATCAAGCCTACTACGGTCAAACAGGAAGAACTGTGAATATCTGCATCAGCGAACATAAACGATACGTCCGGAATTATCATTATGGGAAGTCGGGCCTAGCAGACCATGCTCTGGATACCCCTGCACACAGGATCAACTGGAAAAACACAAAAGTACTACACAGAAACCCATATAAATCAGAGAGATTGTTCTTAGAGGCGACAGAAGCCCTAAAACACACTCCAAATCTCAACAAATATGGCTGTATTAACTTGCCGAAGATCTGGGAGACAGTCATATTAAGAAAAAACTAGCACTTTTCTAGGACTCTAGTAATATATGATAGCTTTTTTTTTTTTTTTTTCAGATAGAGGGCGCTAAAATCAGGACTCTAGTCTTTGTGTTGCTGCTACAATTTTGTTTAAGTACACCATGTTGTTTTAGTCTCACGTATTGTGACAAACAGTGTTTTTGTGCTCTGAAGATGCTGGGCGAAATATCAGCATCAAGTTAATAAATTAATTATTTACTTAGTTTCTGTGTTCTATTATACCATTAAAATAATAAATAACTATATCATCTTCTGTCAGCCATGTTTCACTAATGCCAATAACCTGTGACCAGGAAGAGCCAATCAAGGCCAAAAATTCTTCTTTCTTGTTCCTAATACTCCTGGCATTAGTATACATGAAATGCAGAGGTCCCTTTGTCTCACCCCTGTCTTGATGCGTTATTCTAACTATCCCATTCCGATTTCTTGTCCTTAGTACTGGCTTGGGTACATTATATACATTCTTACACTCAACTGTCTCACTGATTTCCGCATATCCATTTCCCCCCCCCCTCCTTGGTAGTTTTAGTTTCCCTTGGTTCTGCACATCCATTTTCACTTCATTCAGCAACACTTTTTCCAGTTTCTGCACACTAAATCCATTCAAATGCAGGCCATCCATCTTGTATAAATCCTTTCGCCCATCAAACTCATTCCACACGTCCACGAATTCCACACCACACCGTCTGCATAACCTGCGCATAAAGTCATTTGTGATTATGGCCCTCCTAAACTCCTCTCTGTCATACCATAGCAACAGACTCACTATCCTAACTCTGTCACTCTTTTCTTTCGCTACCTTTAACAATACTTTAAAGTCTTCTCTCATAAAAAATTTATCTCCTTTCAATTCATTCGTACCTGCCACAACTATCAATTCTTTCACCCTCTGTTTTTGCGCTCTAATACTCTCACTTGTGCTCTAATACTTCAGACTATCTACTAGATAGTCTTTGAAAATCCCCCAAGCTGCAATGATCTTTTTCCAGCTAACTCCACATTCCATGCTACACCTGCAAGCTGTCTCCTGAGCTCTTCATAATCACCCCCCCCCCTTGTAGTTCCACATATACTCTTTTCTCACAGAGGGCCTCACACTGCTGGCAACCACCCAGGTAATCACCTCATGGTCACTCTCACCAATTGGTGGATGATTTGACACCTCATTTATAATTACATCCTCTGATGAGATGACCAAATCCAAGACCCTCAATCCTCGCCTGCTCTCTGTTACATACTGTCTGAGGTAGTTATCCCTCAAAAACTTAAGAAACTCATTTTCTTTACTTCCAGTTGCTATCTCATCATACCAGTCTATATTGCCATAATTAAAATCGCCCATAATGATCACCCTTTTCTTATTTGCTTGACTAATATGATTATACATTTCATTATTGCCACCATCCACATTACCTGGTCTATAACAACATCCAACCAAGTATTTGATTCCATTCACCTCTATCTCACACCATACTGCCTCAAAACCACTGGCACTATTTCCATCTTGCATCTCTACTTTGTATGGACATAACTCTTTCTCTATCATCAATAGCACTCCCCCTCCCTTTTTACCCCTTCTATCCTCATGAAACACATCATACCCTTCCATCTCTATTCCTGTCAGGATATCGTCCTCTTTCACCCATTTAATTAGGGTCTACTGTCTAGACAGTATAGTCACTTTGAACTCAGGTAAATAGTAACAGATTTTTGTAGCTATGCAGATTTAAGCAAATTAATTTAATGCCTTGCAATTTTACAGGTTATAGCTAGAAAAAAAAGGGGCCAGCATTAATATGAGAAATGTTACATTAGCGCACACACAGTCTGAGACTGGAAATGTGCACACAAATGTTTTTGATATGCACATGGGCTGGCAAAAATGAAGAATATGGTAACCATTGTTTCTGCTATTTACACTCATTCCTCATACTTATATCATTCATTTTGTAATCTCAATCATCCTCTCATCCATCTATTGTACCATAACATGCCTCTCACAATCAGTCAACATGCCATTCATCACCTCTGCTCTCCTTCTCAATTTCCTATTGTCATATACCTAGTAACACACTACTTTTCCAACTCTGCTGTTATCCTTTGTATGCTACAAAAACTTCCTTAAATCTCCTTCAATATCTTTTGCCCACTTTTAAAATTTGTGCCCACAGCTATCATTAACTTAATGCACATTTGTCTGTGCAATTCCTCAATTACAGTGACAGTTAAAGCAATTTCTGCAGTCATTAAACCATCTATTATATTGGTCTCTTCACTGCAATTTCTCTAAGGCAATTGCAATCAGCAGCATGTGTGTTCCTGGCTAACTGTTTATATCCCTACTTACAGAGTTTTTCCAAGAAATCACAGGGGAGAGAAATGGAAAATGTTACATTGAGAGGATTATCAGATTAAAATCTTTTCTCAGAAAAATGTAAAATTTGTCAGAAATTACATTTCAACTGTTCTTCCTGTGGAATTGAAGGTATGTCCCATGTTGCTACTATTTATCTACAGGTAATGGATAAAAAAATGGAAATAGTGACACATTTGTTGGTTGTTGGGCCATTGCCGGCATATAGTAAAGCCTGTATTCTTTGAGGGGAGAGACTCTGTCAGTGTTTGTAACTCAACAGGAGGAATTTTACACCATTTGTCTGACAGAAACTGGATCAATTTGCCTTTGTTCTTTGGATGTGGGAAGCGTTGCCTGAGAGCTCACTCCAAAATGTCTGATAAATGTTCCATAGGATTTAAGTTTGGCAATTGGAATGGCCATGGCAGACAGGACACCTCACTTCCATGTTCTGCAAACCACTGGGTGACCACATTTGCTCAATGAATGGGAGCATTATCTTGTTGAAATGTGGCTGTCTGCATAGGAGAAAAGTGTCAACATGGGATGAAGATGATTACTTATGATTGAAAGATAATGTGTGGCATCCACTTTGCCTTCCAATACAACAAGGGGACCCAAACCATGCCATGAGAATGCAACCCAAACCATTACAGAATCACCAAACCTTTCACAGTCAGAAACAAGCACTCTGGTTGGTAAGCTTCCTTCGACTGACACCACACACATATTTTCAGCAAAAAGTGTGGATGCGAATTCATTGGACCATATCATATCCATCCACTGTTGACAGGAGTGATTAAAGGTTTGTGTAAAGTTTGTGTTTGCTCCGTACAGTTGAAGACTCATAGTGGAAAGCCCATTTAACCATTATTCACACAATACCTATCATACTTCTTGAATTCATTCACTGAAAAAGTACTCACAACAGCCTCTGACAATATATTCCACCCACTCACTACCCTCCAAGCTAAAAAATAAAAATCTATCTCTCACATTCTTGCTGACCACACTCTTACACTTCTAATTCATGTAGGATGCAAGGAACCATTATAAGTTTTTTTTCATGTAAAAGTGAGGTTAGCCAGTCTCATATAAAGGTGGCAATGTTTTACCTCCTGGAAACTCAACTTCTTCATTCTGAAATATAGGACCAGCCAGAAGAACACAAGCAATTTACAGGCATAATATGCTGGCCTAATAGCCTTAACTAGGATCCCTTGTTCATTGAAAATAAAGTATTTTGTGTCAACCCTGTAAAACCACTTTAACAGCTATTGACATCCCCTCTTTTCTGTCTATCATCTAGGCTTTATAATCCACAGACCTTCAATCAATCCTTAATAAGGAGCACTTCACAGACCTGTCACAATCTGGATCACTCACTTCTGGATCCTCCTTCACCATTCCTCATCACCAAGGAATCCAGGCAACTAGATCTATGCACAGTAGTTCAGATGTCGTCTTATTAAAGCATTATAAAGAGGAAATATAACCTCTCCATCCCTGATTCTATCCAAGTAACCTGGTGTGCTATTCTGGCCACTTTGTCATGCCATCTAAACTTCAATTTCCCAATTACCTCCAAATATATGGTTTCATCAATATGATACACAATTTGTAATATATTCACCCCAATGTACATGACTTGACACTTTGCCACATTAAACTGGGCCATTATCTTCTGCTTGTGCTGCTAGACTATTTAAGTCGACTTGCAGATCTATACATCTTTTTTAACCATTGCTATTCCCAGCTTTTTGTGATCAGCAAAACGACTGAATATTTCCCCTCAAATTGTTTCCTATATCACTGATGTACAAATTAAACAGCAGCAGCAGCCTAATTACAGAGCTTGCAATACATCACTCATATGGCTTCTCCTAGATTCAATCTCCCCATTTACTATTCTTTGATGTCTGTGTATTAGCCACTCTCTTATCCAAGTCACTAGCTTCATATTCATCCACACTGTTCAAATTTCTATAAGAGAGTTTTATGTAGTATCCCTTCAAATGCCTTTGCAAAGTCCAGCAGTATCCTTGTGTAGCCATCCACTTTATCTAACTCAATTATCACTTGATTATAAAACTGAGCAAATAAGTCTTTCACTGGAAATTACTACCATTCACAAAACAGTGCTCCTCGTTATACATTATCACATTACTGTCCACTTATTTCTGAATTTTGCCCTTTACTAAACTTCTAGAATAGTCCTGAACATGTTTCATTAAAGACTAGAGCACTTTTTCAGATTTTTAAAAGCAAAACTGAAACAAAACTGAAACCCATTTAAGGGATGACATTATCTGTGAAGATCATAAAAGACAGAACTGTACAAGTGACCACAAATGTAAATTAAGTCACCACTCGATTTTTTATTGCATGAAATGAGCGTGTCAAATGAAAACGATGTCATTATTAAATCTCTTTAAAGGACCGATTCAAAAGAAAACACCTCATCTTCTGTTAATACTTGAAAGAAAATAGAAATTCACATACTAATTTCTATTGATACAAATAGGGCAGAGAGCATTTTATTGCTCATTCATAAATTACATAGCATTAACTTTATATATAACACTACTTCAGCTTCTAAAAATGGCGTCCAAAAAAAAAAAAAAAACGTACATCAGTGGCACAGAAGGTTTCTGTATGAAAGTCTGGCTTTGCCTTGGATTTTTCATAGTGGAAGTGTTGCAAAAACTGCTATGTGTATGCAACGAAAAATTTGAAATCTGTGGAATGTTTGGGTAAACAAGAAGGAAAGCGTTAACATATGTGAAAAGTGTTTGGATAGATTAGAGCGATTAGCAATGGGAGCAAACATCGGGACCGTAGCAGAAGAGTTTCGGCAGGAGTTAATGAAAATGAAAAGCGAAATGAAACATCTGGAAGAGGATATTAAACAGCAAAAGAAGAGATTGGCTAATGATAAGGAGAAGTAAGAAGTTAATGTAATAAAGAAAAAATCAAAGGATAGTCGTATATCAGTGTATGGGGACTCGATCATTAGAGGTGTGATTACTAACAAAGTGAGCAAAACATGCCTGCCTAGTGGAACAATAAAGCAAATAACGGATGCGTTGCAGAAAAGGAAATACCGGGAGTCAAAATTAGTGGTAGTCATGGGCAATAATGACAGCCGGGGAGAAGAAGAATATTGATAGAAACATGAAGAAGTTGTTGCAGCAGGTAAAGAAGAATAGTGTTGTTGGGAAAATTCATAGGCATGTTACCCAAATATGATAGCAGTAAATTGAGAGAAGGAGAGCAGATATAATGAATAGTAAGATGGCTGAGTTGTGTGAGGCAAAGGGAGTTCAATTTGTAAATCTGTGGAGTTAATTTGAAGGGAAGTTCAAATGGTATAAAGCTGATGGATCGCATTTGAATGGGTTTGGTATTGGACATTTAGAAAGGCTATTGTTTTCTAAGAAGGCACAGAGTCAAGAAGTTAATGTAGCAAATGATCAGAGTCTACCTGTGAAACACGATAGAACAAATTAACAGATTGTACAGCAGGAGGAAGATGGTTCTGCGGTTGAAGAAGGGCTGCAGCAACACAAAGTTATGAAATGCATAGAGATGAGGATCAGACAGGTATGAATGGAAATCACAGTCAGGATCAGGAAAATGGGAGTAGTCAAACCGAAGAGAGAGAGAGAGGTGTAGTATAGCAGCCAGAATAGAGAATGTTGGTGCTGGTAAGATGGCCTCAAACACACAGCAATTGTTATGTTTATACACAAATGCAAGGAGTATTTAAAACAAAAGAGCTGGTCGGCTGTAGATGGCGTTGGTGTAGATGATGAAGGTAGTTGCGGTTGGTGGAGATGGAGAGTTGTAGAGTAGGTGCCCTCCCTTGATGAGTCTTTGGACTCCCTGGAGGTGTTATGTAATAATAATGATAATCTGATACTGCTAACCTCAAACAGCTCCTGACCATTTTCCCATCCTACCAGCACCAACATTCTCTATTCTGGCTGCTATACTACACCTCTCTCTCTCTCTCTCTCTCTCTCTCTCTCTCTTCGGTTTGACTACTCCTATTTTCCTGATCCTGACTGTGATTTCCATTCATGAAGAATAAATAAATTAAAAACCCTGCATAAAAGATAATAGATGAATTAATTAAAAGAAAAAGAAATATTCTTGCATCCAATAAAATATATAAAATATAAAGGTGTTTGTTGAACTAACTAACAAAAAAAAGAAAGAATATATTAATGTTGTAATATGATATAAAAGAGAAAATTTAACTAAATAAGACAGAAAAGGATTAGTCATAAGAGATGTGAGAGGCTAGAGATTAAAATATTAAGTAAGTTCATAGAGAAATTTTGGAAAGGGGATTAGTCATAAGAGATGTGAGAGGCTAGAGATTAAAATATTAAGTAAGTTCATAGAGAAATTTTGGAAAGGGGATTAAGTTAGAGGCTAGCAAAAGAAAAACAACAGACTATCACTCAAGGCCGATTCCCGGATTAAGACAGTGTTACGGGCTCGCCGACCAAAGGACGTTTGGCAGAAAAACGCCACCCTAATTGGTCGGTGAAGTAAAATCAAGTAGGGGGCAGAGAAAAGAAGTTAAAGAGGGTGCCGTTAGGAGAGCAAGTATAAAAAGGTTGGAATCCCCCCCCACCCACAGGGCTTTTTTAGAAGTAGGCTTTTAGACCTTTTTGGCTTAGAGTTTTTGGCTCTGTTCCAGGAGAGTTCTTCGCGAGCTCCTTCGTATGGGTTTCACGGTGTTTTCCTGAGTGGCGAGATTGGAGTTATATCTCCGTCGTCACAACACGGAAACAAAAGTTGAGCAGAATTTCGGTTCCGTATTTCCTATGTAAGAAGCGAAGAATGCCATATAGTCGAGGAAAAGAAAGCATATTCTTTGTGTTTCAACTTCAGTGATAATCACGAAAAAGGGAAACCTGTAAAGAAATCGATATCCACGTCGCGAGTTGCACAGCCATTATTTAGACGATTCAAAGTGTGTCCTGAATAACAAAAAGTAAAGACCGCGTAGGCATAGTTCAATTCAAAAGGGAACATAGGAGAAACAGATTATTGGAGAGGTTATATCAGGATACTTCAATCAGAAAAACATAGAGGCCCATATGGAAAACTCAGGAAAGAAAGGTACTGTAAATTATATCTCGTGTTAACTAAGATTCGTCTGTATTAATTATCATTATTCTAATACTGAACTGTTGAAGTGACCAAGAAAACAATACTAGGACTTTAGTATCTGACAGAATATATTGAAAGTAAGCTGGCTAGTGTTAATGTTATATGAGTAATTAAGTGTCCTGAGATGTATAAGAAAGTTTAAATGTCATAGTTATGTGTTAGTGCAGTAAATGGTTTAGTTAAGCTACTTAAGTTTGGACAGTTAAATCGTGTAAATTAATCTTATATGTCCATGTCATATGAAGTTATGTGTTGAATGTGTATGGAGGCATGATCGTATTACCCATTATAGGATCATAGCTTAATGATTTATGATAAGCTAATGTCAGTTTGTAAATATTTAGTATAGCATTGAATTGAGTAATAACAAAAATTTGAATTGTACCATGTTAAGAATTTAATAAACCTTTTGTCCAATGATAAAACAGTTGTCTGAAATTGCTGTCCAATGCACCACTTGAAAAATTACAAACCTAATCACACGGGAAATTAATGTGTTAAGAAACGAGATAAAGTGTCACGACTGCAACATTGTTTCAGACATATTTTGGTTCTTTCTCCTTGTTTTTGTATATAATATCTCAAACTAAATATCCCAAAAGGTGCAGTATAATACAAATATTAGAGGTACTAAGGGGAGAAATAATTTAAGTATTAGTAAAATTTTTGGTGATATCTCGAGCATAGATAATAGTAGAACATAGATGAGAGGAAATTACTAGTTAGAATAAAAATCATAAATTGGGACACAACACCATGCACTAATGACATTCTTTTTTTGTAGCTTCTTATGCCATATCACTCCAAGATGTCTCCTATGTTTATCATCATTGTTGGCTTTGTAGTTCTACATATATCCTTCTTAATTGAGAAGTCTAAATGTTTAGCAACCTGCCCGAATAACACTGCTTGGTCACTTTCCCCAAACAGTAGCGTGCTGAAACATGCTACTGTATACATTGAGGGATTCCAATGTAAGCATGCGCACTAATATATTTTTTTTAATATTCCTATTGTTGTTTAATAACTGTACTGATGATATCTTATGATACTTAAGACGAAATATTTACATATTATTAAAAAGTTAATTACTGTAGCATATGTGTGAATTTACAGTTACTCCTTAACTTCTATTTTTGCTGGTTGCAGTTCCTCAGCTGTCATCAATAACATTCCCCTTCTCCTATTCTATTCTCTCTATCATCCATTAAAATGCAATACTCCTTACATTCTATCCATAAATCACCTTTTGTTGACCTCACTGATGCTGATAATTTTTGGTCAAGTTGAGCTAATAAATGCCCCAAACTCCTATTATTTCTGATACCCCTTGCCATTTCTATGTACATTTCATCCCCTTGTACTTACAATTACCCTTGCCAATGTAATTTAACAACCAATTCAGATTCAAAACCCAGGAAACTGCACTCAGCATTCCATATCATTTTGGTATTCATGCTCATTTGTCCCACAGGTGGCCAAACACATACTTGACTGCATTTCCCCCCCCACACACACACACATACAAAATGCCTCTAGTTTTCCTGATTTTGCACTTCCAGCCACCAAATGATAATACTTTCTCCAGGTGTCTAATTCCAAAACCATTCAAATGTACAAGCCCTTTCAAATTCACTCTCTGTTCGTCATTTACTGAAATACTGTATCTGAAATCTATAAACTGTATCTCCTGCACAATCTGCTCATCGACTCATTTTTGCAATCATGGACCTTCTCAATTCATTCCTATCATATCATGGCAGCAGACTTAAAATCTGTATTCCCTTGCTCTTCTTTTTTACTTGCTTCTTCCAGTAACTCTTTAATAACTTCTCTCACTGCACATTTTTTGCCTTTCAAATTATTCATGCTTGCTAAAACAATGAACTCTTTTCTTTCACCTCACTGCATACAAATAGCGCTTCACTGATATCCTTGATCCTTGCACCCAAGAAGCATGCTTTTGTCATATTCTCATCAAGCACACCTGTAATTCACAGAATTTCTCTCTCCTTATTCCCAGTTTCTCACTTTTTTCATACTCTTCCCAATCATTTTTCCTTTCATTTTCCTCTCTGCTGTGCCAATGACAATAGCTTCTCAAGTCACTCGAGTTCATGTTTTGTTCTGTGAAGAACTCCATGTAAGGGTTTTTTTTTTGCTTTCTTTCTTCTCACTGCCACCTTGTCATTTACATTACTTTCAACTACTTCTTCATCATCATCATCATCAAATTCCTGCCATGTACCCTCAAGGGGTGTACAGGATATGACAGTACTACATGAAAAAATTACATCATTACTAACTTCCTATCTACAATTTTCCTCCAAATCAGTCTGTTACTTGTCAAAACTCCAACATTATCAGATCTTATATTTCTATCGTCTAAGGCACTTTGTAACGTATCAATCCACCTATATCTTGGTCTTCCTTTGGGTCGTTTTCCTGCCAACCTGGCAGAGAACGCTTGTTTTGCTAATCTTTCCTCTCCCATTCTATTTAAGTGACCATACCACCTGAGATTAGCTCTGCTAATGCATTCCTGGATGCTGACAATGTCAAGTTCTTTCCTAATATCCTCATTTTTAATATGATATTGCCATTGATGCCATCTGTTCACGCATGTAATCTTTCTCAGGACTCTCGTATCTGTGGTCTCTAGTCTTTGGTCAAGTGTTTTACTTCTGACCAAACTCTCAGATCCATAAGTTAAAATTGGTTTGAACACTGTCTTGTATACAGCTAATTTAGTGTTCCGACTAATTTCTCTCTTATTCCATATGAATTTATTCAATTGACTTCCCGCCACACCAGCTTTGCTGATTCTGTTGTCTATTTCTATATTTAATTTACCATCTTCAGGCCTAAGTAGCTGAAATGTTTTACTTGTTCCACAGGTGATCCATTCACAACACAGTTGACATTTTCAATGATTCTGCCAATTTTCATCGTCTTTGTCTTTTTATTGCTGACCTTCATACCATATCTATTACAACAGCTATTCAATTTAGTCAGAGAATCTTGCAGACTTGTAGCAGATTTATTTAGAAGTATAACATCATCCGCATAAAGCAAAGAGCTGACATTAACATCTCCAATTTTGATATCAGGTTTAATACCACTTTCCTTCATAATGTGATCCATATAGATAATGAATAACAGAGGGGATAATGTACATCCTTGTCTCACACCAGATTTAACATTAAACCATCTTCCTGTACTTCCTTCAATTCTAACTGCTGACTTACAACTCAAATAAAGACTAAGTATTGCTTGATATAATGCCCCATTGACACCATATAACTGCAGCATATTGAATAGCCTCTCTCTTGGCACCTTGTCATATGCCTTTTCCAAATCGATAAAACTTAAATACAGATCTCTGTTATATTCCCATGCTTTCTCGACTATTTGTCATAAAGTGAAGATCTGATCCTGACAGCCTCTATTTGGCCTGAATCCAGCTTGTTCTTCACCAAGCTTTTCTTCCACAATTCTTCTCAACCGTTTCTCAAGTATACTTGCATAGATCTTGCTAGGAACACTCAGTACGAAAATACCTCTGTAATTCTCACATTCAGTTTTATTTCCCTTCTTATATATGGGTACTATGAGAGCTCTACTCCAATCATCGGGAATTCGTCCCTCTGTCCAGGCTTTCTGAACTATGCAGCGCAGCCACTGTAAGACTTTTATACCACCATACTTCAGCATTTCTGGTCGAATATCATCTACTCCTGCTGCCTTTCCACATTTCAAGCCATTGATGGCTTTTTCTACTTCAAGTATGGATATGTATTCCTGACTGCATGCCTGGTCAGTGTTTTTTATCACTGTGCTGTCATCACTGCTTGTTTCATTTAGCAGTTTTTCAAAGTAATTACTCCATACTTCAAGGATATCTTTTTCTCCTGTTTTCATGTCACCTTTATCATCTCTAACTCCTTTTACAGCACTCTTTCCTCCATTCCTAAGTTCCTTCAACAACCTCCAGAATATTTTGCCACCTTCTTGATATTTATTTTCTATATTCTTGCCAAAGTCCTCCCATGACTTTTGTTTAGCTAGTTTTACACACTGTTTAGCTTTCTTACATTTGTCTCTGTATTCTGTAAGAGTAAAAGCTGACTTATTTGCCAGGAACTTTTGATATGCTTTCTTCTTTTCCTTCACTGCCTCTTTAACTTCCTGTGTCCACCAGGGAGTTCTGATTTTTTTTATCCTTGCACACAACCTCACCACATGCCTCTCTGGCAGAATCAATCAATGTTTTGTTCAGAGTTTGCCATTGAATCTCCAAGGTTTGATTCCTGTTCTCAAACTCTTTCATTTTCTTTTCAATAATCTTTCTGTATTTTAGTCTACAGTTCACATCTGAGAGCTGCTCAACTTTTATTCGCTTTAAAACTTTCTTACATGTTATTCTTTTCAATATGACATTCAATTTTATCCTGCTCAAGACTAAATAGTGATCACTTCCAATTTCAAATCCTCTGTACACTCTGGTGTCCTGCACCAGGGAGAAAACATCACTATCAACAATAACATAGTCAATGAGACTTTTCTAATTCCTCGCCTCTTCTCCCCATGTGAATTTGTGCACATTTTTATGTTGGAACATGGTGTTAGTAATAACCAGTCCATGTCCTGATCAGAAATCTAACAGATATTTGCCATTATTATTAGCTTTGCTCTTTTCTCCAAATTTTCCCAAAATATTTTTGTATGTCTCACAATCATTTCCTACTCTGCTATTTAGATCCCCAACAAGGACCAACGTTTCCTTTTTCATTGTGTCAGTTGCTTTTTCTAAAGCGTCAAAAAATTCCTCCACTTCTACCTTAGTAGAACCTTCTGTGGGACCATAGGCACAAATAAGTCTCATTGTCCAGTTCCCCATTCTCATATTTGCCCACATTAATCTACTTGAGACTGACTGCCATTCAAGAAGATTAGCCTCATATTTTGTGTTGAATATTATGGCTACTCCTTCTTTTCGTTGATTGTCATTGCCTGAATATAACATTCTGTATTTATTGCTCAGAAAGATCTCACCAGTTTTGGTCTTTTTTGTTTCAGTAACCCCTATTATGTCGATCTGGTACTTATCTAATTCCTCAGCTAGCTCCATTTCTTTGCCATTCAGGCTTCTTACGTTGATAGTACCGATCTTTAACTCTGGTGATGTTGAGTTGGAAACTTCTTTCATACTCTTATTCATTTCATCTACTACTCACTCCTTCAACTAACATAACACTCTCAGTTTCATACCTTTCATCATTAGCATTTATCACTTCACCGTCCCACTTTCAACATGATCACATTTCTGACACTCCATCACAAAATATTCCCTCCCCTTCCCCCACTCTCTCATACCATAAGCCTACACCTTGGTTAAATACAATGTTAAATACCAGATATATAAAAGATACATATAACTAAACTCATAAAAGTAACACAATAATAATACAGGCATAAAGCAAAGAAAATACTAAAAATCAATGTATAAGGTTAAACTGGTGTTTAACCTTATACATTGATTCTTCAGCATCATGTTGTTTAAAGAAATTGACAATGTAGACTAGATAATAACTAAAAATATTTGATTATTACTTCCTATATTTTGCCAAAGTTAAATCAGCATCTTCAGGGACTAATACACTGGTATTAAATGTGCATGCAGGCCCATTTCAGTAACAAAGATAGAACAGGAGAGATACAGGATGACCTAAAGTCATATAATTATGCCACCTTTTGGCTTTGGTTGGATGGTCTTGGCCATTCAGCTGACCATCTACCAATGAGTGCCTCACCTACGAGAGGCAGTTTGATACAACCGTGTTTGTTTAGGTTGGGATAGTTGGTAAGAGCTGCAGCAGATTCGAGGAAAAGCTTCTAAAATTTAAGTTTGCTTCAGTAGAGTAAGGTGTTTTTTTTTCTAATGGCTTGGTCTGTTAATCTTCAGCAGCCTTCCACCTCCACACCTCCCACCAGATAAAAATAATTTTAACAACACATACCCCCCCCCCTTCCAAACATAGTGACCTCCCTCGATGAGTCTTTGAACTCCATGGAGGTGTCAGTAATAATAATAATAGATTATAGCAAATCCATCACCATCCCTTATATTCTTGGCAGCATATCAGAAAGGTGGCTAAGATCTTAAAAAACAACCTTTGGATTTACCCAGAGTGTACCAGGTAACCTGCAGCTGTAACTGTTCATGCTATGGCCAAACAAGTAGAACAGCCAACACCAAGATTACAACTGTTTCCACCACTATGACTGCTCAGGAATAGCAGGCTATGCCCTGGATACTTGGCACAGGATCCATTGGAAAAAAGCCATCTTATTCAAGTGAAGCAAATTTAAATTCAAGACTTTTCCTTGAATCTGCTGCAGCTTTTACCAACTATCCCAACTTCAGAAGGCAGCCAAACAGCCACGATTAATACTCAAGATAATTAAGCCAAGGTTAAGAATTTTATAACTATGTACTTAGGAACACAAATGAAACTGATCTACTACCTTAATTAGAATACCATTAAAAGAAAAATTTTGAATGCTTAGAGAAAATAAAAAATTATATGTTTCAATATGAAAACTACTATGCCAAAAATTTCAACTCACCAGACAGGCCAGCTGATACTGGAATTAGAATGTGAATTGTTCCAGAAGGTACAGCATTGCTCAAATCACTACTTGACATAAGAAATATCTCTCCTGAAAAAAAAAAAAAATGTTGCCTTTACTTTTTATACTAATTTTATATTTTATACTATATAACATTATAGTGTATTCCTTTTATTCATATTTAAGAATTTAGGGACACAAAACACACGTGTTGAAATGATTATTTTACTAATTACACAGTCCAACACAATTTTTGCTGACTTTTATATGGGACTTGTTTTTTACTAATTTGGGTGTGCTGATTTCAAATATCAAACCCATTTTTCGCTATCACATCAGGTTTATCCTCTACGGCATTTTCTTTTTGCTAATTTGTAAGTTTTTTTAGTGTTTAGGAGGCAGTACTATTTAGAGGATCAAAAAAATCGATTTTTTAATATTATTTTCTGAAAGTATGTAATTTTAAAAATCTGTTCCTAACTTTTTAGCAAGAAATTCGAAAAATTCCCGAAGATATAGCCTATTATTCAAAGCGGTGCGCAGATCAGAATCGGAGCGCTCACCACTCTCGCTTGTTAGTAAACGAATAAATGTGTAAGAATCTGCAACGGCACATACTGGCGCTTTGAATGCGAGAGAGGCCGATAATTAGATACATAACTACTTAACAATATTCATTAAAAATTACAAGAATATTTATAAAAAAATAACAATTTTACTTATACATGAGTTTCAGGGAATAAATTTTTGTTTGTAGCAATTTCTTCTGTGTGTTCTGTTTTGGCAATCCCCTTGAATACTCTAACAGTAGTCGGCCATCATGTGAGAATCCCATCTTCCTTGGTACCGATCTTCCATAGTTTTTAAGTCTTGATGAAATCTTTCGCCTTGTTCATCGCTTACAGCACCTAAATTCTCGGGAAATCTATCAAGATGACTGTATAGGAAATGAAGCTTTATGCTCATGTTGCAACCTAGGCGCTGACAATTTTCAAGCATTGTTTCCACTAGATCTTTGTAATTGCACGCTTTTTTGTTTCCAAGAAAATTATTCGCAACCATCGTAAATGAAGTCCACGCCTCTTTCTCAATTTCATTCATAGAGTTGATGAAATTTGGGTCTCTCATTAAAGTTCTAATTTGCGGTCCATCAAATACACCGGCTTTAATTTTTTCATAACTAAGTTGTGGAAAGTTTTCACATATGTATTGGAAACAGTCGCCTTGTAAATCTAAAGCTTTAACATACTGCTTCATAAGACCTAGTTTGATGTATAGAGGTGGAAAAATGATTTTTTCTCTGTCGATTAAAGGTTGATTTATAACATTCTGTTCTCCAACATTTAAGGATATTCTAAGAGGCCAATCTTTCTGACTCCAGTGTTGGTTTCTAGCTTGACTATCCCAGAAGCATAGAAAACACGGAAACTTTGTATATCCTCTTTGAAAGCCAAGTAAAAAGTTCACCATTTTAAGATCCACACAGATGATCCAGTTATGGTCTGTATATTTTAATAACTTCAGAACCTTTTAATGTCCTCATATGTTTCCTTTAAGTGGACTGAATAGCCAATAGGAATTGAGCCATATACATTCCCATTGTGTAGTAAGACACACTTGAGACTTCTGCTTGAACTGTCGATAAATAAATGCCACTCATTTGGATGATATCGTACAACACTCATTTCGGTTAGTAAACCTGACACGTTGTTACAGTAAACAAACCCACACTCGTGTTTAAAATATTGTACAAGATTACTTTCCCTGATACGATAAAAAATTATCTTCGTATCTTGCTCCAGTAAGTTTTTTTCATTTAATCTTGAAGCTAACAATTCCGATGATTCCTTTGATAGGCCCAAATCTCTTACTAAGTCATTCAATTCCACTTGAGTAAAACGTTGCGGTCCAGAACTAGAAATTAAATTTTCATTGTCTAAATCAACATCCAGGTCTTGCTCCTCAAGAACATCTGGCATATCCCGATCATGCTCGTTCTCAAGTAAAGGAAGTCCTTTATAAATTGGCAGGCTATTTCATTGGAATGAGCAACTGGCCAAATTGCTGAGTCGAGATTTGGATACACAATTTTTTTCTTATTCTTCTTATTATAACCAGAAGTCTGAACTAAACAAAAATAGCAATCATCTACGTGCTTTTTCGGTTCACGGCAAATCATTGGAATGCCAAAAGCTAATTTTTGGCGTTTTCCCTTGCTCCACTGTCGTAAATTTTCTACACATGACTTACACACTTTATTTGGAACCCATGACTTGTCCTGATCTGATTTTTATGTCAAAATATGCAAAGTACATTTTCTTAATGAAATCAGTGATATTTGCCCTTTGACTGGGAACAGTAAAGCTGCCACAAATGTAGCAGAAGAAATCTACACTATTGACACAATTTCGAGTAGTAGACATGATGTATTTTCTTCACTGCGGACTAACATGCAATTAACAAGACAAAAAAAAAAAAAACCAGAGACTTTATTGAAACGTTATAAGCGCTCATCATACTTTCACGATTGATTAACGATTGACTGATTTTGATCGTTCTTTGTCCGCTATGACGCATATAGCATTCATTTGTGTTAGGCAGTTGTCATCGCCTACTTTTCATCACCTAAATTTATTAGGTCGGTTATTGGCTTCTCTCGCATTCAAAGCGCCAGTACGTGCCATTGCAGGTTCTTACGTTTATTTGTTTACTAACAAGCGAGAGCGGTGAGCACTCCGATTCTGATCTGTGCACCACTTTGAATAATAGGCTATATCTTCGGGAATTTTTCGAATGTCTTGATAAAAAGTTAGGAACAGATTTTTAAAAGTACATACTTTTAGAAAATAATATTAAAAAATCGATTTTTTTGATCCTCTAAATAGTACTGCCTCCTAAACACTAAAAAAACTTACAAATTAGCAAAAAGAAAATGCCATAGAGGAAAAACCTGACGTGATAGAGAAAAATGGGTTTCATATTTGAAATCAGCGTACCCAAATTAGTAAAAAACAGGTGTCAGATCATAATCAGCAGAAAAAAAATTTTTTTTGTTGGCCAGTGTTATTAATAAAATAACAATTGACATTTCGACCCCTGTATCGAGGTCATCATCAGAAGCATACATGTGTATAGGAACCAAGCTACATGCTGTTGCACTCTAATAAAGATAAATTAAAACTACGTTGTTAATCTTTTTCTTAGCCTCACCTCTAGTGATAAAAAAAAAAATTATTTAAATTAAGGGGATATTAAATCCCACATTGTTTTAAAACCGAATAAGAAACTCAAAGATTGGAATCAGAGAGTTTCATGCCGAAGTTTCATGAGATATTTATTGAATAAGGTTAAAACACCTTGTGGTAATTTTTTCTGGTAAAATACTTATAAGCTCTGTATTACTAAAATCTTGGTATTTCTAGCCTGGCTCCCACTGATGAGACCTCAATAAAGGTCGAAACCGGTCTAAGTAGTGACCACTTCCCTTTAATAGATAGCATCATACATCTCCTCCAGGAGATGTGCTTTGCATTAAGGGTAAACATTAAGAATAGTGATCAGAGCTTATCCACCTTTACCATGAGTTGCCTTGACTTGCACTACGTGTGGGGTCAGCTAGACTTGCAATACTTGCAGGCGCAAACTTGACTGACTTGTCTGTTTGCTTACTTGGGAAATGGAGTAAAACCAGGTTTAAAACAGCTTGGTATCTTTAACATTTATTATATCCAAGGTAAAATACTTTCCACACATATATATACATATATATATATATAAAATAAAATAATAAAAATAAATAAAATAATAAAATAAAATAAAATAAAAAAATTATCTTTATTAGAGTGCTGTTGCACTTTAATAAAGGTAAATTAAAACTACTTTGTTAACTAATCTTTTTCTTAGCCTGACCTCTAGTGATTTAAAAAAAAAAAAAAAAAATTATATATATATATATATACATACACACACACACATATATATATATATAAAATAAAATAAAATAAATAAAAAAACAAAAAATGAAAAATGAAAACTACAATAAACTCTGCTAAAGTCCTCACGTACTAAAATTCTTCTGTAATTGTACAGTTTCATATCGTTATACTAAGATTTTCTTCTGGATTTGTACAGTTCAGGTTCCTATTGAATGTTCTTTAAAAAAAAAAAAAACACTTCACAAGTCTTCTTGTATTGAGATTTTTCTTAGTGGTTACTATGAAGGTTGCAGATGGGTTTTCCACATTCTTGGAATGGTTAGCCCATCATTTTTATTCAGATTTGGATTATGTTTGAGCATTTCACATGCCTCTTTGAATATCCTCTCGAACCAGGTTTTGGTGCGGTGTAGGGACTTGGTACCTTTCTAATCAATTCTGTGGTATGTTTGGAGTGCGTGGTCAGAAAGGCTGGTTTTTACAAAATGGAGGTATTTAATATGTCGTTTGTGTTCATCCTTCCTGATTGGGATGATTCGCCCTGTTTCCCCTATGTATGGTATGTTATATGTGCATTGTATTTTGTAAACCCCTGGGTGGGCTAGGTGTGGCAGTAGCTCCTTGGAAGAACTGAGTAGGTGTCTTAATTTTGTTGAGGATTTAAAGGTGGTTTTGATGTTGTATTTGTGTAGTGTTCTGTCTATTTTTTTGGAAATGCCTCTAACATATGGTATGGCAATAGCATTCTTGAAATCTTTTTTTGTTTTTAGTGGTATCTCTGTGGAGGATCTTGTGGATGGTTTTTTTTTTTTTACTGTATACTGGATACAGTAAAAAAAAAACCATCCACAAGATCCTCCACTATAAACAAAAAAAGATTTCAAGAATGCTATTGCCATACCATATGTTAGAGGCATGTCCAAAAAAATAGACAGAACACTACACAAATACAACATCAAACCCACCTTTAAATCCCAGACAAAATTAAAACACCTACTCAGTTCTTCCAAGGATCCACTGCCACACCAAGCTCACCCAGGGGTTTACAAAATACAATGCACAGGGGAAACAGGGCAAACCATCCCAAGCAGGAAGGATGAACATGAACGACATATTAAATACCTCCATTTTGGAAAAACTGGCCTTTCTGACCACGCACTCCAAACATACCATAGAATTGATTGAAAAGGTACCAAGTCCCTACACCGCACCAAAACCTGGTTCGAGAGGAAATTCAAAGAGGCATGTGAAATGCTCAAGCATAATCCAAATCTGAATAAAAATGATGGGCTAACCATTCCAAGAATGTGGAGGACCCATCTGCAACTTTCATAGCAACCACTAAGAAAAATCTCAATACAAGAAGACTTGTGGAGTGTTTTTTTTTTTCAGAACATTCAATAGCAACCTGAACTGTACAAATCCAGAAGAAAATCTTAGTATAACAATATGAACTGTACAATTACAGAAGAATTTTAGTACATGAGGACTTTAGCAGACTTTATTGTAGTTTTCATTTTTCATTTTTTGTTTTTTTATTTATTTATTTTATTTTATATATATATATATATATATATATATATATATATATATATATATATATATATATATATATATATATATATAATTTTTTTTTTAAATCACTAGAGGTCAGGCTAAGAAAAAGATTAGTTAACAACATAGTTTTAATTTACCTTTATTAGAGTGCAACAGCATGTAGCTTGGTTCCTATACACACGTATCCTTCTGATGATGACCTCTATACAGGGGTCGAAACATCAATTGTTATTTTATTAATAATTAGTAAAATAATCATTTCAACACGTGTGTTCTGTGTACCTAAATTCTTAAATATGAATGCTGATCACTGTGTAACCTTAAAAGAAAGAGTATTCCTTTTATTATTATTATTATATGACACCTAACTGTACTCCACATAACCCATGTCTACATTACTTAATCTCTCACCTACACACACAACAGCATTAATCACCATCAACATGTAATGCCATCTACCACCCACCAGTAGTATTTCTGTAAGTTGTGCTAGTTAGTTCTCAGGCCACTTTGTAAGTATGCAGGATGAAAAATCTGAGTTTCCAGGAGAGTTTCCAAACAAGATTGGCTAACTCATTTTCAACTGATTTTTTTTTTTTTTAATCTGCAGATGTATTTGACAGAGTGCTACATGATAAGCTAATATTTAAGTTTCAAAACATGGAGTTAGATCAGATTAGTGAACTAAATTGAAAATTGGCTGTCTGACAGATATCAGAGAGTTTTGCATGGGAGAGCAGTATTAAGGAAAAAAAGAAAGTTGACAAGTGAGATTCCACAGGGCTCAGCACTGAGACTTTTGCTGAAGGGGGAAGGAGGATGAATGATATATATCTGTTGCTGAAAAATTATTATCATACTGGGACGAGTTTTCATATGATAGAACACAGAGAAGGAACAAGGACAAGGGCCCATTCCTGGAATTTATAAAAGAGAGTAGTCAGTAAGAGGGTAAGAAGTGATTTGTTTACATAGTGAATGGCAGAGACATGGAATGCATTGCCTGAGAGGATAATAAAAATGTGACTGAGTTTAAAAAGTGATGTGACAAACTGTGTTATCTAGCATCGACCTTCCATGATGAGTCTTTTGATCCCATAAAGGTCAGGAAAATAATAATAATAAATAATAAAAATAATAATTGGCATCAATGCCAATGATATTGTCACCAGATTGCAGGGAGATATTCAGCTGTTTGCAGATGAGAGAGTGTCAAATGTGCAATGGTGAATAGATTTAAGGAGTTGTACGAGAGAGACTACGTTGATTAAAATAGGCTTCCTGCAATAAACATTGTAACTCCATGGATGTCTCCAATAGTAACAGTAATGATAATAACAATAATATCAAAAACAATAAAGAGAAATATTCCCTACCATTCTGATAAGTGGACAATCCCAAGAAATATCCTTCCACACTCTTTTTGCATACTCCAAATGCTCCTTCTTTTAAGCAAATATCTTTTGATTCCCATTCTGCTAAACTTAAATTTTCAGAGAGGAAATGTAGTGATCTATAGAAAAGAAGTATGCTTTGAAATATAAGAAATTAAATACATCATCTTTTAAGTATATCATAACCATTACGGTTTCATTGATTTCTCATAATACTTGACAAATTGTATTCGCATTAGATCCTTTACTCAAGTATAAGCAAACAAAGTCTGCATTGAAATATATTCATGACTAAGCTACTTGAATACAGAAGCTGTTGAATTTACACATTAATTACCTCAGTATCCCCTAATGCACAGTTCATTCCCTTTCAGACGTGCATATTGCTATGCATTAAGAGAAGGGCTACCACCCAGACCAATATCAACCTTAATCAAGGTCTCATCAGTGGGAGTCAGATCCAGGAAGATACTAAGGTTGAATCAATGCAGAAGTCATATATTTTCCATATACAAGTAGTAAAATTGTTAGTACCATATTATCAAACAGAGTATCAGCATATCAATCAGAAAAATCTCTGATCCAGAGATACTCTTGATCAGAACAGTTGCAGAAAGTTTTTTCAAGTGAAAAAACTTAAGACAATTTTAATAATGCAGCAATATACAAGTCCAAAAGGGAGTGGGCTGTGCATTATGGAATAATTAGACAATACACGTGAGATCAACACCTAATTGTATAATTACTTGATTAAACCACATGTGGACTGCTGTGCACAGATTTGGTCACCTGGTTTTCAAAAGGATGAAAAGATGTTGGAGAGGGGTCCAGAGGCAATTGACTAAGGTAGTTTCTGATCTCTGTGATGTTGAATATGAGGAAAGGTTGAGAAAATGATATTTACAGAGTCTAGTGGATAGGAGGAAGAGGTGTGATATGATAGAGATGTACAAGTTGGTAAGGGGTTGTTATAGGATCAATGTTGAGATTTTTCATAAAATGGTGGGAGATAGGGGAGAACAAGAGGTTATCCCTGGAGGATGTATAAGGAGGGAGTGTGAACAACAGACTGAGAAGCAGGTTTTTTGCATGCAGAGTTGTGAATGATTGGAATGCCTAGCCAGAGAGTATGGTGTTTGCAGAGAATTTGAATATGTTTGAGGTAAGGTATGATGAGCTGTGTGTATGACAACAGGACCTCCTAGATCAGTCTTGACTGCATGAGGTCTTGGGATAATAATAAGTTTAGAGGGCATAGTACTAGTGTTGCAAAGGATGCACATCAGTAATGCACAAGTTGATGTATTTTCTTAAGCCTGTGTGAAAGAAGTGGTGCAAACACATAGTTCTTGATGTATCTGTCATAAAGGGAAATCACATGCTGTGATATCTGTGGATATGGGTGGCCAGTCTTCCAGAGGCTGGCAAATTTTTTTAACAGAATGACCAGTCCAACACTGTGGAAGATGTTCTTTAAGGAACTCGTAGACCTCGCATTGGAAGTCAGGTAAAGTCCATCCTACTGGAGATGTCATTGGAGTCTTCCTGTAGCTGTGGAAAAAGCCATTCTGTCAGTCAGCATGTCCAGATAAGGCTGCGGGAATGGATGACATCATCATATATTCTTAAGGAATATGCACCACAGTTGGCCTTTGACTTGGTTATTTAATGAAAGTCTTATAGTGGGTAAGGTTCCTAAGAAGTGGAAAGAGGGCAAAATAGTGCCACTCCACAATCATGGTTCTAGGACAGAAGTTTCCAATTACAGACCAGTCTGTATAACTGCAGTTGTAGTCAAGGTGTTGGAGAGGGTTAGGAATAGAATACAGGATTGAGTTGATGGATATAGCATTCTTTATTATGGTCAACATGGATTTGTAATGGGTAGGTCCTGATTTAGCAATTTACTTGCATTTTCTGATAGGGTAACATATGTATTAGATAAGAGAAAATCATATACAGTGATATTCTTTGCAAAAGCATTTGATAGATTTCCACATGAAAAATTGGTGTACAAGCTTCAGAGGATGAGAACAGGTCAGCACATTGGTTAGATGGATTGAAAATCAATCTCTAGAGATCCAACCCAATCCAGCAGGTTGTGTATGCTGGAGCAGTGTCTCAACAAAGGAGAGTAACTAGTGGCATGCCTCAGGGTTTGGTTCTTGGGCCCTTGCTGTTTAATTTGTTTGTAAACAATATATTATAAGCAGTGATAAAGGTGATTTGGCAGGTGTAGTAGGGAAATCACAACCAACATATGGCTTGGATAGGACTGGCTATAGAGCTAAAAATGAACTGTTGTGTTTGTTTACAAATGCCAGAAGTATCAGAAATAAAGGGGATGAAATGGTTTCAGTGATTGAGTTTAATCGCCCCAAGATGATATCATAACAGGAATAGAAATGGAAAGGTGTACAGTATTTTTTGTGAGGATAGAAAGGGCAGGAAGGGAGGAGAAGTGCTGCTGATGATAGCAGAGGAATTCAGTCCACATAAGGTAGACATGAAAAGGGGAAATAGTGGCAATGGTTATGAGGCAGTGTGGTGTAACGTGGAGGTTGAGAGGAAGACATATTTAGTTGGATGTTGCTATAGGCATGGGAATGTGGAAGGTGGTGATGAAGAAATGTATAAACAACTTAGATTAGTGAACAAAGGAAGGGTAATAATTATGGATGATTTTAATTATGGCAGTATAGATTGGAATGAAGAGATAGCATTTAGAAATAAGGAAAGTGAATTTCTCGAGTTCTTGAGTGAGGAGCTTAAAAAAAGAGCACTATGAATGAGGAGCTTAAGCATGAAATCTGGAAAAAGAAAGTACTTTGGAGGAAGTACAAGATGAATATTGAGTGTGGAGACAAAGAGCTGTAGAATAGGTGCCCTCCCTCAATGAGTCTTTGGACTCCCTGGAGGTGTCACATAATAATAATAATGGTAATCAATCACATGAGGAATATAAAGAACAAGCCAGGAGAGTGACTCAGTTAGTAAGGAAAACAAAATTAGAGTATGAGCAGAAATTGGCAAATCAGGCTAAGAAAAACCCTAGAGAGTTTTTTAGATATGTGGCAAGTAGAAGGAAGAATGATCATGAAAAGATGAAGTTAAGGGATGAAAGTCGTAGAATGATAACTGCTGCAGAAGACATTGTTGAGGTATTCAGTGATCAATTTATAAGCGTGTTTCATCCTGATCAGGGTGGAATCATGAGGAACTTAAGTGTAGAGAACATAGGAGAGGATAGCTTAATTGTGAGTGAGCAGGAAGTATTTGAGGAAATATGCCTTAATAACCTTGATGTTAATAAGGCGATAGGATTTGATGATATATCACTATGCATCTCAAGGGAATGTTCCAGGTAACTGGCAGTAGCATTGGCATGCCTGTTTAATAAGAGTTTTGCAACAGTATGGGTTCCAAGGGAGTGGAAGGAGGAGGATAAAATTGTTCCACTGCCCAAAGGCAGTGATAAGGCTGTAGCTTCAAATTATAGACCAGTCTGTATATCTGGAGTTGTGGTGAAGGTCCTGGAGAGATTGGTGAGAAGTAGGATACAGAAATGGTTTGATAACAGCAGTATTCTCTGTGGTTATCAGCATGGGTTTGTTAAGGGGAGATCATGTTTCACTAACTTACTTATGTACTATAACAAGGTGACAAATACCTTGCAGAGAGGAGATGCATATACAGTGGTGTACTTAGATTTTACAAAGGCTTTTCATAGACTGCCACATGACAAGCTCTTAAATAAATTGAAACAGACAGGTAGGGGATTGTCATATATAAGGTGTCATGCATTTTGGAATTTTGAAAAATGATACATTTATTGTCAATAGTAACCACTGGCCATCTTCATCCACGTGGTGGTTTCCTGCTGCAGGGAGTTAGTTTCTGTTCGTGATATGTGCGCATTCGTTTTGTAAAAAAATCTAACTTTGTCCTCTCTTACTTAGTATGTGCTGCTTGTATTGGTTATGTTTGGATCTGTATATATGTATTTAGGAATTGCATTGTATGGAAACCGACGATACCATACAAACCAAGACATACAGCAATCGCACCGACGTTGTCCGCGTATGGCGGATACCATGTTCGGCTGCATTTTCCCGCCAGCGACGGAACCCTAACAGTAGCCAAAAATATGGAGTCATGAAAGCGTTTGTGTGGTGATAACAAACACGAAAAGAATACCCAACTCATTTTTACTTCATTATTCTCCTCAGTGCTGCTTGTTAAGTGTTATCGACTACTATTCAACCGACAACATTGCATCGTGCATGGGATATATTTAGTTCCGCCGCATATGCCCTTCCAGCGCCCGTAATATTACGAAAGATACGTCAGCTTCTCTAACAGGTTTCATCTGTGGTGACATCCAGCAAAAGTGCTTGTTATTTGTGTTATAGCTGTTTTCTTTATATCCTAAGTAACTTCAGTTCCTCTGGTAAAGGAATGTTCGTTTCAAAATCGGCGGGCGAAATCATTCCACTAGCGAGAAGCTTTCCTCCTCTACCCATTAGTGCGTCATTGTGACGTCTACCTGATGTAACATCCGCTTCATCCCTTTCCGGTGACGTCACTTCCGTTCGCGAACGAGGACGAGGCGCCTGCTAACGCATCACGACGTGCACAGCGGTCGCCCATAGACTTCCATGTTAAAAAATGGACAGTTCGAAAGGAAAGAGTCCCTGTTAAAAATTGGATTAATTCAAAAAATATGGATTATCCGTTCCGGCACTTGGTTGCGCTGTGACATTCCACAGGTAGGGGATTGTCATATATAAGGTGTCATGCATTTTGGAATTTTGAAAAATGATACATTTATTGTCAATAGTAAATACAATACCTGTGGTAAGATGGCGCTTTTGGTCATCGTTATCGCGGGCGATTTATATATTTATATAGCAGTATTTACAGAGCGATGAACATGATATATTGTTAATATCACATTTTAATCTACGAAGTGCTTATTTAATAGTTACATTTGAAATTGGGAATTCGTGCATTAAATATGTCTGTGATCGTTCTTCTACACACACACACACACACATATATATATACTTTATAATATAAAATGATAATTAAAATAAAGTGATATTACATCCCATTTTGTTCCGCTACAAAACTTATATGCTAAACTTAAATATTAAAATTTAAAAAAATAATCACTAATAACTAAAAATAATAACTATCCAAGTTTGCTGGACGTGTATATACGTCCTACGCCTTTTTTTTTTTTATTGTTCTCTGTGAGGAGTAAGGTTTTTCTATGTGCCCCCCATAGAGAGTGAGGCCCCCAGCTTGCGCATCATGCGCCTAATGGTAAATGCAGCCCTGAATATATATATAACGATCTTCTATGTATGTATATATATATATATAGAACGATGATACGAAATACTAGACAATGTTCTCAGCTGGTGGTAAAGGATAAAAGCTTAGATTACTCTCAATGCTATTGAGAAAGAATGGTTGTATTCCTTCAGAAGTCGCATTAAACAGCCCCAATCAGTTTCGAATTAATTCATCTATATTGATTGTAGATGCAATTTCATGCTCTATAGATATTATTAGACGAGTGGGTCGTTCCTGAACCATCGTAGAGCGAGTGTAATTTGTTTAAAGTTTTAATTTTGAGTAACTTGGGGGGGGGGGAGAATTCAAATACTGTTTATGTGATAGAAACTGCTCTTACCCAACTAATTAATACAAATAGCAGCAGCACACAAAAAACCTGTTGTCTCTGGATTAAACTGCTAATTCTGGATTAATAAGTCGCTCAGTGTTTGATCAACCTAAGTCAAACATTTACGAAGAGAAAATTTCCAGAGGAGATTGGAATTTAGTAATATCGATAAGAACAATAGTCTAAAAGTCCAGGTAGTCCAGAAGTGAAAACCATATATGACAAAATGAAACTAGTTTATTTAAGTAAAAACACAAAAATAAATACAACCAATATATCTTAGAGTTCATAATTAAAAGGACTAATAATAGATTTCTACAGATGCGTCTCATCTTGTTTTGGTATTAAAGTTATTCTGAAGCATTATGAAATTTACTATTTTATTATTATGCCGCTAATATTTCTTCAAATGAGTCACTTTTTACACCCAATCTGGCTAAGTTAAAATCCCTTTGACCTAATTAAAACGTAGAATGCTGTTGAAACTTCATCAGTATTTTATCTGTTCAACTGCAATCTACCCCCACCCCCCGCCGTTAACGGATTATTGTCTTTATGTGCACTGTGTTACTTGGAATTTCTTTACTGCCCTATGATATTTGACATTTTTTGCTGCACAATTTGTTGTCTCTTCCCAAAATAAAAACGAATTTCACATGTGCAAAAATAAATAATCAAAATGTTTGTTTGCATTGGAAAGATGATGTCAAATATAATTTTTAAATAACATTTATTGCAATAAATATTACATTTTGCTTTCTCTCCTTACAAAATAAGATTATATGGGTCTCACATTTCAATTTTAGGAACGATTTTTTTTTTATGAACAATAAATGGTGTTAAACTGCATTACTCGAGGTTTCCGATTGCGAGCTTTTTTAATATCAAAAATTTATCCAATGGTATTTTATTCACAGACTCTTCGCTTTTGTCTTTTGCTTAAAACTGCAAGACACGACTACTTCAAATATCTTATTCGCAAATCACAAGTGCGGCAAGCTTTTTTCACCCTGGCCGCGTATGGTAACATATACCGTAAAAAGTAAACATGCCGCAGAGTCCTGATATTGTCTTAGTCACTCTTTTCTGGACCTCTTCAATGTTTCCACATCACAATGAAAACCAGGTGTCTAAATCTGAGCACAATAGTCGAACTGTGGTCCTGATCAGTGCTTTATACAGTGACACAACCACCTCCTTATTCCTATATGTTAGTCTACCTCTTATTATATGGCACCACAATGTGCAGTCTTTGCAACACTCCTCCATTAGCATTAACAACTACATTTTGTAAAGTTATCACCAAATCCAAAACACTGAAGCCTCTAGTTATTAGAAACACATGCTGCTTAAGATATTTATCTCTCAGAAATTCAACAAACTCATTCTACTTATTTCCATATACTATCTTCCCCTTCCATTCCATATTCGTGTAATTAAAATCTCCCATCAGGATCACCTTCGTTTTACATGCCTATCCAATTTATTATTATTATTATTATTATCCAGGCCTCCATGAAATCAAAAGAGTCATCATGGGAGGTTGTTTTTAGGAAACACAAAGTTTATCATACCACTCCTTGAACCCATTGACCGTTCCCACTCCTACCACTCTCAGGCAATGCATTCCAAGGTTCTACCACCCTCTACGCAAAGAAACCACTCCTCACCCTCTTGCGCACAGCCTCCTTTCGTAACTTCCAGGGATGGCCCCTTGTCATTGTTCCTTTCTGCAGTTCCCCCAAGTGAAAGAACTCTCCAATGTCTATCCTGTAACTGCCTCTCAACAGTTTAAAAGTCTCGATCATATCACCTCTCCTTCGTCTATCCACCAAACACTGCAGTCCACATTCCATCAGTCGATTCTCATAACTAATATTGTACAGTCCTGAAACCATCTTTGTTATCCGCCTCTGTACCCTTTCCACAGTCAATTTATCCCCTTCAAATCCTGGGGACCAAATCTGAGAACAATAGTCTAAGTGTAGTCTGATCAGAGTCTTATTCAATGGAATGATAATTTTTTATCTCTGCAGGTCAGCGTCCTTCTCAGTATTGCAGCAATCCTCTGTGTTACCCTCACCACCTTTGCAATATGCTCACTGAATTTCAGTTTTCTATCAATCATCACCCCCAGATCTCTTGACTCCCCTACCTCCTCCAGTACAGCTCCTCCAATCGAGTATACATCCTCACATCGATGGATACCAAACCTCAAGATTTACATTTTGCTGCAGTGAACCGCTACCCCCATTCATTTACCCAACTGTCTAGTTTATTCAAATCCTCTTGCAGGGCTCCCACATCTGCACTATTACTGATAACCCTTCCCGGCTTCACATCATCTTCAAACAACTGAGTGTCCCCTTGCAATTCATCGACAATATCATTGATATAAAGGTTGAACAATACAGGTCCAAGTACTGAGCCTTGTGGAACCTCTACTTGTAACTTCTTCTTCCTTGATATTCTCCCACCATACACAACTCTCTGATACCTATCAGTCAGCCAATTCTGAATGCATTTGACTAACCCAACATTTAAACCCATGTGCTGCAACTTAAATATCAGCTTATCATGTGGCACCCTGTCAAACACCTTTGCAAAATCCAAAAAAAATGGCAGTACGTGCCTTTCCATCATCAACTACTCTGGTCACTTTATTATAAAAGGCAATCATATTACTAAAGCAAGAGCACCCTTAACAAATCCATGTTGATTCTCACAGATAACATTACCCTCATCTGCCCAACGCTGTATATAGTCCCTCACTAATTTCTCCAAGACCTTAACAACTACTGATGACACACAAAGAGGCCTATAATTTGACACTTCCAGTCTGTTAACGTGCTTATGCAGCGGCACTATCTTACCTTCCTTCCTTTCATTCCTTGAGTACCTTTCCCATAACCAGACTTTCATTGAAAAGCCAGGTGAAGGGAGCTGTCAGTTCTTAAGCACATTCTCTCAAAACCCGTGGTGAAATACCATCCATTCCAACAGCTTTACTGGTATTCAGAGTACTCAGCATTTGGAACACACTCTCCTCTTGTACCTCGAAACCCTGATCCTGCCCTATCCCTCTAGTATTTAAACCTCCTCCAGAATGAAATACTCCAATAAAGTGCTCATTGAACAACTCTACTATGTCCTGTACATCAGTCACTCTATTCCCATTTTTATTCCGCAATGCCAATCTTCCACAGTTATTTCTCCTCCTACTGGCCACATAGCTAAAAAATTCCCTAATTTTCTTTGGATCTTAGGGCCAATCTCTTCTCATATTCCAGTTTTACCTTCCTCACCATTCTAGTTACTCTCCTGGCCTGCTTCTTATATTCTTCGTGTATCTGTCCTCCAACCCTCTCCTTATATCGCTTCCATAATCTCTTTTTTAACTGCAGTTCCTTTTTGATATCGTTTGTCATCCACTTTACACCAAATTGTGTCCGCTTCTTCACCTGTGAAGTACAGCTTACTATTGCTGATAACAAATATTCTTTCACAATTTCCCAAGCACTAATGATATCCTGGCCTTCCAATTCTGCTCTCCATGGAACTGCCCCTAGTTGATACCTAAGACTATTATAATCACCTGCCTTATAATTCCACATACGTTCCCTTTTCTTTGATACACCTGCATGTCTGTTCATCTTCCAAGTTGAAACCACATGGTTACTCTCTCCAACTGGTGGAAGAGATGTCATCTCACTTATTATCAGCTCTTCTGATGCTATGACCAAATCCAAAACTCTTGAACCTCTATTCCCTATATTACATGCTGTCGAAGACATTTGTCCCTCAAGAATTCCAGAAATTCTATCCCCTTCTTACTACTTGCATTTTCCTCTTCCCAGCTTATACTACTGTCGTTAAGATCTCCCATAACAATCATTTTTCTTGCACTTGCCAAGCTCAAGTGCCTAAACATCTCCTGGTCCCACCCTCTCTGCTCTCTGGTTTATAGCAACACCTCACTAAATATCCTGTCTTGGCGACTTCTACTTTGCACCATATGCTTTCAAAACCATTTGTGTCACTGCCTTCCAAAGCCTCCACTCTTAGAGGACATAAGCAGTACTCAACTACCATGTTATCCATTCCTATCCTGCCGAAAAATGCTGTACGTTGCCACTTCAATTCCGGTTATTAATCATTTACCTACACTACCAATCACTATTCTCTACATTCCCTGACCAATAACACCATCTATCAGATATACTAGCTATTAATTTCAACTTCACACCACAAAGATTCAAAATCTGCACATGTACTAACTTCTTCTACACTTTGTGGACAAAATTCTTCTGCAATCATTAAGAGTATTCCCTTCTCCTCTTTTTGCCTTGCTATCCTTCCAGAAAATTGTATATCCTTCCATTTCTATTCCCAACATCACATCATTCTTGTGCAATCAAGTTTCACTTATACCAATTATCTTTCGACTTTTTGCAACAAATCAATGCAACAAACTCAGCTCTCTCTTATCTCAAATATTCCTTACCTTTCTATATAAACATAACAATCCCTGTGTCGTTGAAACCATTCTACTACCACCAACATTCACTACTCTACCTGCTATACCAGACATATATGTTTTCATATATGTCTGGTATAGCAGGTATATATGTTTCTAAGCATATATGTTTTCTCATATATGCTGCGTAGCGATTGTAATTATTATTATTATTACTAACATTTGACCTTCATGGAGCCAGAAACTCATCATGGGAGGTAAACACAATGCTCATCCAACCGTGCTTTAAACTGATTCAATGGGTCTACATTCACAACACACTCAGGCAATGCATTCCAATCACCAACCATTCTCCATGCAAAGAAGCTACTCCTCGCTCCTCTGCTCACGCACTCCTTATACAGTTTTCAGTGATGGCCTCTTGTTCGACCCCCTCCCCCCACTCTCATTCTATGAAAAATCTCTTCCATGTAAAACTGATAACAATCCCTGACTAGCTTCTGTCTCAATCATATTCAGCCTCTTCCTCCTATTCACGAGTCTCTGCAACTTACATTCTCTCAGCCTGTCCTCGTACTCCACATTCCAAAGACCACTGACCACCTTTGTGAATCTTCTCTGGACCCTTTCAAACATATCCTCATCACCACGAAAACCCAGTCACCAAATCTGTGCACATAATCCATGAGCCTGATCAAGGCCTTATACAATGGCATCATTCTGTATGTCATGATCCTCCGCATCATTGCTATTATCCGATGTGACATCCTCATAACTTGTGCAATATGAACCCTGAATTTCAGGTCCTTATCCACCATCACTCCTAGATCTCTCATCTCCTCTACTTCCTTTAAAGTCTCCCTACCAAGTGTATATCCTTCCATTCCATTGCTTACCAAATCTCAAAACCTTACACTTTTCAACATTGAACTGACAGTTCCATTTAACCCCATTCATGAAATCTATTTAAGTCCTCTTGTAAGGATCATAACATCTGCTTGACTCTGCATTGCTCTCCCCAGTTTTGCATCATCTGCAAACAGCTGCATATCATTAGTTAAACTCATCCCAATATCATTAACATATAAATTGAACAACAATTGCCACAAAACTGACTCCTGTGGCACACTACTAGTGACCTTTCTCTTTTGGAATACTGCACCCCCATATACAACTTGATGATACCAGTTCGACAGCCAGTTACTGATCCAACTCAGAAGTCTGTTATCTAATCTCATCTGTTTCAATTTATTTAAGAGCTTCTTGTGTGGCAGCTATCAAAAGCCTCTACAAAATCTAAGTACACCACTGTATATGCATCTCCCTTGTCCAAGGTATTTGTCACCTTGTTATAGTACATAAGTAAGTTAGTGAAACATGATCTACCACTTAACAAAACCATGCTAATAACCACAGGGAAACTGGAGTGGTCAAACTGAAGAGAGAAGTTGTAGTATAGCAGCTAGAATAGAGAATGTTGGTGCTGGTAGGATGGCCTCAAACACACAGCGATTGTTATGTTTATACACAAATGCAAGGAGTATTCGAAACAAGAGAGCTGAGTTTGTGCCAGTGATTGAGACGGTATGCCCCAAAGCACTTGGAATAAGTGAAACTTGTTTATATATATTGAGGATGTGATGTCGGGAATAGAATTAGGATATATAATTTTCCGGAAGGATAGAGATTGTGAAAAGAATTGGGGGTGTTAATAATTGGCAGATTTTTATATAGAAGATATTCATTGATATTATCGTAATATTAATCCTACCATAGAGATGATCTCTGTTTCTAACAATTATTTAATTTATTTCCGAGTGTACCTATATGTTATTATATGCAGAAGGGTTCACTCCAATTGGTGCAATGATTTTTCTTTCAGAATCCAAATAATCCCTTACTCAAGACCAAATACAAAATAAACACATTTAATATAACAAAAACAACATATATATACTTCAAACAAATATTACACAACTGAATACAAATTAACTGGATCCAAGGCCTTTTAAAAATAAACTTACACTTAAGACTAGACTAAACACTGTTTTCACAATCACAAAATGTTCATAGCCAGTTTCTCTCTCTGTCAAGCCCTTTTCCGAAGATATATGACTCTATTCTACATTTTTACAGGATCCCGTCTCATCACTCATGTAGCACACATTAATTTTTCCTGACTTAATTCTGTCTCTTTTCAGTAGAAATAATCAGTCAGATCTGGCGTCCTTAATACAGATGAAACTTCTTAAGCAGAGTTTTCTCGAACATTCCATTAGAACGTAAATAGCATTTTTTTCTTTTATTCAGTAATGCTTATTGAGAGTCTTAACTCTTTCATAAAAAAAAAAAAAAATTTACAGTTCTAAGATTCCCTTTTCGGAACCTACTATAAATCTTTCAATTAGTGTTTCCTCCAATATTCCGTTTAAAACGATCTATAGCAATATTTCCCTTTTATTTATCAATACTTATTCCACATAGTTCCAAGATTCCTTTTTCGGAATATACTATTAATTTTCTTCCGACTGTCACATAAAAAACTTAAGTTCCTCCGAACCTAAATATCTGCCAGCCTGTGTTCTAAATTCCTTCCGAACGTTCTCTTGTTTACAGCCGTTACTCAGATACCGAACGCTTTTCTTGTCAGCTGTCAATCACACATCAAACTTCTCTTCGAGCATGCGCACTCCATGAAACTGGTAAGCAAGAAGTTAGGTATAAGTAATGGCTGACACGTTGTCTCCGTTAGCGAGGATTGCGAAAAAAACTGGGGCTATCGTTGTGATCAGACGTATTCCTTTAGACTCTGCCTATTTGAATTTTATAAGGTTTTTCGGGAAGTTCGCATTGCACTGGAACTAACACAGTTCGAGACCTACTATCTCCCCCTCTGTATGAAATATGCAGAGGTCTGATGGCCGGCAGGCCCCACCTGCAATGAGGACCAGTGGTGGATGAATGGTATTTTAGGGAGGTAGGCCTCTGCACTGTGTCCAAGTAAGTTCCCGAAACTCCTTTTCTCCTTGTTTAGGATAGTCACCTATAATAAACTAACTTTCTGCTGGTAGACGCTTACTCTAAGCTATCTACGAGATTAGCTAGTGGACTCTCAAAGTACAGGATCACTTACAAACTACTCGGGAAACCCGAGCAACCGCTGTTTTCTCTTGGGCCAAGTTATGGAACTCTCCATGTTATGAGCTCGACTTCAAGCAGCTATTGGCAATCTTCAAACATGTAGGAAGCCTGCTGCAAAGGAAATGGCTAGGAAAGGTATCAATCCACCAAATAGAAGAGGTTGAAACAGAGGACTGTCAATCCCCTGACCCTCTCCCCCAGCACTTCTCAAGATAACACCAGAGAGATTATGTCGTCGGTTAACGACCAGCCCCTAGTTGACTCAGATAACTCTACAGACTATCAGGTTGTCAGCAGAAAGAAGTGCAAGAAGGAGTCGCCAGCTGCAGATCCTGAAATAATACCTCAACCCTTGGAAAGAACAATTCCAATGGACTTAACAGCGCAACCTGACGAAAGAATAGAGACCGACTCCAGGGCACAATCCAAAGAGAGGATTCCACCAGTAATTCTAAGAACAAAAGAAAAATGGTCTTTAATTACAGAGACGATTAAGAATGCAAACATCAAATTTACATCAGCCAAGAGTACAGATGAAGGAATCCGGATTCAACCAGAAGGAACTTCGGACTACCGCCAGCTCACCAGACTTATGGATGAACTGAAAGTCCCATATCATACATATCAGCTTAAAAGTGAAAAAAATCTAAAGGTGGTCATCAGCGGTCTGGCTGAGACCACACCAGCTGAAAAAATAGCTACTGACCTGAGATCACAAGGCCTGGAGCCGATTAAGATATCGCGCATGTACCGAGCAGACAAGCGCCCCATGCCTCTGGTCTTGGTCAAGATCAGTAAAGACCATAGAGAAATTTACTACCTTAAAATATTCTGCAGCTTAGTCATCAAGACCGAACCTCTCAGAAGAAAGAGAGGTCAGTACTTATTGCTGTTAAGCTGCTTATCTGCTCTTTAAACTTCATGCCTAAGTGGAGGAGGTTCCAAATCAAAATTTTCCTGGTGGGAGGGCACCACATTTTCTTTAATCCACTGTGCTGTACAGTTCCTCACAGTATTCTTTCCATCTGTTTTTGATTTCCAACTTTTCTGTTAGTAATGATCCATTCCTGTATTTGATGACATTCAATTTAAGCTTAAACGTGTGCTTTACGTCACGAACTAAATAAAACATCATTTTATAACTGTGCCTTCTTATCTGGAACTCTATTTCTTCATATTTGTTAATATAGAACTTTTCCTTGTCCTGCTTGATGGCTCTTCTGACTTCTCTATGTAATCTCTTGTATTCTTCAGTCCCTGTGTCTCTTTGTTTTTCCAACCGCCTTCTTTTGATTAATTCCCATGTTGAATCTGATATCCATGGGTCTCTTTGTCGTCTTATTGGGCCGAGATCCTTCTTCGCTGTATCTGTATCATGTATTATTACCTTGAGTCCTTCCCAAAGCATTTCTGGTGAGTTCTCCTCATTGGTCTCCAAATAAATCATCCAACCGAGTTGATGTTTCTTCTGTGAATCCATTAGGAATTACTCTAACATCCAATCTAGTGGGATGTTCCTGACCTGGAAGTTTTCGGAGTCTTAGTGTTACTTCGGCTCTTACTGGCTGATGGTCTGTACCACAATCTGCTCCAGGACAAGTATGCAGATCATAGATACTTGTCTTCCATCGCTAGAGAGCCAAGATGTAATCAATCTGGTGCCTTGACCTATCAATGTTAGATGTCCAAGTATAGGTCCATCGTGGATGTTTTCTGGAAGCAGGTATTGGTAATAACTAATCTGTTAGCACGGGAAAATTCCAACAGTCTTTCATCACGGGTGTTACGTTCAGTCAGACCAAACATGCCACACTCCGGCCTGACTCTCATAATCTTTCCCACTTTTGCATTTAAGTCCCCGAAGATGTACAGTATGTCTCCTTGGTAGGCACTCCAAAACAGTTTGTAAGTTTTTCATAGAATTCCTCACTCTCTTCTTCAGGCCTATCCGTGTGGGGTGCATAAACTACCACAATTGATACATTGATAGGCTGAGCCTTAAGTCTAATATACAGTATCCTATCATTAATGGGTTATAACCAAGAAGGCTTCTTGCCTGAGCTGTCTTCAGCATCACAGCGACCCCATGATGTTTTGAGTCACCGCCTGAGTAAACAACTAGCTTACCATCCTGTCTTTTGAAGTGACCTTCCCCATTCCATCTGATCTCTGTAATTCCCAGGATGTCAATTTTATACCTATCCATCTCTTTACAGATAATCTCAAGAGTACCCATTTGTAGACCTCGGACATTCCATGTGCTTATGTAAAATTCCTTTCTAAGATTAATCTTATACCTTCTGTGTTGCTCATTCACAGCATCACTAACTTTTGATGGAGACTGTAATAAACTTCTCGAACAGGATCCTCTGCCCAAGCCCTGAACGCGGGCTTGGGCAGAGGATCTGATTATTCTGCGCGACAGCCGATGCAGCATGAGATGCGTTATAAGGCACAACCATATTAGCATTCTGGAGCGAAGTCACTGCAAGAAGAAAGTGATAGGGTTGCAGAGGCCCTTTCCACATAAGATGAAATAGCAAAATAGGAAAGATTCACTCCTGGTCCTTGAATACTCCGTTAAAAACAATAAGTAAAAAGTACTATATAAATATTCGTGTGTTTCAACATTACACAACTGACTTCGGTCTGTTTTACGCGAGAGTGTTATAAAAGTTTGATGAGTAACAGCATTGCTTTTAATTACATTTGCTACACTTGGCATATGTATTCGTGTAGCAAATGGAAAATTATTATTCATATGGAAAACGTACGAAAACTACGACTCTGCGCCTGGTGTTTAAAAAATTATCCACCCACTACTCTGTTCAAATAACGTACGTTTGTTAGTAACCCGTCAGAGTTTTGACCTTGATTTACGGATGGGCAGTTGCATTTTACTCTTGCAGGTGTTATTAACGAAAGCGTAACTGGGATCGGCATTCATTTGGTTCTGGACGCTTACAGTGAGTAGATTTGCATCTTAATTAGTAAGTATTCAAATCATAAAATAGCATTTCGTAAGATGTCATAAAACGGCTTTTCTAAACTAGTTTGTATGAACTTGGAATTCAATTTTGGGCCTGAAGAAGCTGCCGCAGTCATATTACTGCAGTAGCCATTGGTTGAGATACTGTGATGTGCTGATGTTAATTAATATTAATGCATTACAAAATGTCAAAAAGTAAAAACAGAATTTGAAAAATAATTTATATGTATTAAAGTATTTTGATATTTAGCCAGCAAAGGTTGGTAGAGCCTCTGCTACTAATGGCTCACGCAAAAAAAAAAAAAAAGTTAAGCATTTGAGCGCGGTTAGTAGTTGGAAGGGATTCAGTCGGTCGATGCTGTTGGCACACTCTCCCTCGATGAGTCTTTGAACTCCCTGGAGGTGTCAAATAATCATAATTGCGAAATAATTAAAAATCTGTTAACTGTAAATAATAATATTGATTATAAGGCTGACATGATTAGCGTTGTATGTTAATAATGCCAGTCTTATAAAATGCCCACAATCAGCTATTGAGAAAGATTATTTTAATATTTTTATTAAACTATAAAAGACGTTATAATTTATCAGATATCCCACAAGGGCTTGTACGCAGAATATATATAACTGCATAATATGTAATTGCAAACTTGTAAATCTGTTTGAAAATGTGATTTTAAATGACATTTTAATTATTTTTTAGTTATCTCTCCGGCGCACCCAGAGGGGCAGGGCCCCCTTCCCCATCCCCCCAAAGAAAAGGAAAAAAAACACTAGAAAAATTTCCAAAAATATTTTCCTAATTAAAATTCATATTTTTTTATTTATTTATGTTGTGTCGTGTCTTCTATTTCTTACTACTTATAAATTAGGGATCATTGCAGATGCTCAGTCATAGGTCGTATGCGATGCGTAGTGTGTATTCTCAAATCGTCTACTCAACTCTCCCCCCCCACCAAGATTAAATTCTGAGTGCGCTACCGATCGTTCCTAAATTCATTTAATTCGCTTCTCAGATCAAGTCACAGCAGTGGTTTTAAAGCAAAGTAGTATAACAAGTTAATGATTTACAGTGATTGGCTATCCATATATATATATATATATATATATATATATATATATATATATATATATATATATATATATATATATATATATATATATATATATATATGGATAGCCAAATCCTTGTATTTATTAACTTTTCTAAATTTTGTCTATTCGCGTCTAATATCATCTTCTTACGAATCACACGTGCTTGCATTTATTCACATTAAATTTTAAGCCACACTTCTCTTTAAACTCTTCCAATATTTTAAGATCGCCCTGTAAAAAACTTTTCATAACCTACTTTATCGATAGATAAATTCTAGCCTTATTAAGTGAAGCTAAATCATTTCTGCATATATTAAACAACAAGAGTCATAATACCGAACTCTGTGGTTACCCTGAACCAAATAAGTGGGCTCTTTGAAGCCTTCTCTCTAAACACTACTCATGTCGGCTATCTGGCGAACAATTTCTTACCCTTCTCAATAGGTGATGATCGATATCTATCTGGTGCATTTTAATCAGTACGCTCTTATGTCCATTGCTATCAAAGACTTTGTTAAAATCCAAGCAAATCGCATCATTGCCATTATCTTGGTCCATTTCCCTGGTGACTGACTTCACGATTTCTGATACCGATCTCCCCTTAACCAAAACATCTATAATTGTACTCAAAGTAATCCCTATGAAGAAGATCCTGGATAGATACGAACCTTATTAATTTTCCCATTACTTTTCCTACAACACTAAGAATACTCACAGATCTATAATTCTCCATTTTGCACGACAAACCACAGTTATGAACTGAAATAACCATTTCCCTTCAGAACGGGCACCATTCCCAATCTCAGTGGTTCACTGAAGATGATCAAACGCCGATTGATTAACCATACCATACACCTGTTACCACCAAATGAGATATATATCATTCCTACGTTCAGTTTTATCAATTGCCAAGTAATTTAATATACTGTATCAACAATTTCCTCCTCCTATATTAAGTCATGGAATAAATCTTGTCCCTCAAGCAGTATTTTCACTTCTAAGTGACCAGTGTTCACATATAGACCAGCAAAGCACTTATTAAATTTTGTTGTACTGTAATTACATCTGGATCATTCAAAATTGTTTCCGAGGGAACTTATGCTTAATTTATTTTTATTATCCTTATCACTTTTTACATACATATAAAAACTTTTCGGATTAATCTTTCCTATCTTGCTGTACTTCAAGTTCAGCTTTACAATCTTTAACAATTTTGTTAATGGTAGTTGTTGCTTATTATCATACGTATTAACTGATCAGATCGACACTCATTCCATAGCTTTTTTCTTAAAACATATGTCTTTAAGGACTCGCTTATTCATGCATCTGGCTAAAGGTTCATTACGAAATTCACTCTTAGGGATAAACATAGCATTAAATTATGCGACATGTCTTTCAGTATTATCCATTTTGTATTAATTTCTCCTTCCTTAAATAATATCACCCGATCATACTCTTTAATCCAGTCAAACTTATTTAATACTCTAAGAGTTCTTTTTCTTGAAAATCTACCTCTGATGCTCCCTAGTTATCATTCCCTACTCCTTAGTCTCAGTTCCTCTTCCAAGGTCAAGCGAAAGCTATCGTAGAGAGGTTCAAGTAATTAATAGTAATTAGTAATTATATTATTACTAATTACTAATAATTAGGGGATAGGCTCGTTGATTTCATAATATATAATATAATATATATAATATATTGATATCATAATGACGATCGTATCACATCATCATCATCATCTTCTTCTTCAAATTCCGGCCATGTACCCTCAAGGGGTGTACAGGATATAATAGTACTACATGAAAAATTTACATCATTACTAACTTCCACTCTACAATTTTCCTCCAGATCAGTCTGTTACTTATCAAGCCTCCAACATTATCAGATCTTATATTTCTATCGTCTAAGGCACTTTGTACCATATCAATCCACCTATATCTTCGTCTTCCTCTGGGTCGTTTTCCTGCCAACCTGGTAGAGAACACTTGTTTTGCCAATCTTTCCTCGCCCATTCTGTTTAAATGACCATACCACCTGAGATTAGCTCTTCTAACTCATTCCTGGATGCTAACAATGTCAAGTTCTTTCCTAATATCTTCGTTTATAATATGATATTGCCATTGATGCCATCTGTTCACGCCTCTAATCTTTCTCAGGATTCTCATATCTGTGGTGTATAGCCTTTGGTCAAGTGTTTTACTTCTGACCCAGCTCTCAGATCCATAAGTTAAAACTGGTTTGAACACTGTCTTGTATACAGCTGATTTAGTGTTCCGACTAATTTCTCTCTTATTCCATATGAATTTATTCAATTGACTTCCTACTATACCAGCTTTATTGATTCTGTTGTCTATTTCCATATTTAATTTACCATCTTCACTAAAAATCGTGCTAAGTAGTGATATGTTTTACTTGTTCCACAGGTTCTCCGTTCACAGTGCAGTTGACATTTTCAACGATTCTGCCTATTTTCATTGTCTTTGTCTTTTTATTGCTGACCTTCATACCATATCTATTACAACAGTTATTCAATTTAGTAAAGGAATCTTGCAGACTCATAGCGGATTTATTGATAAGTATAACATCGTCCGCATAAAGCAAAGAGCTAATATTAACATCTCCAATTTCGATATCATGTTTAATACCACTTTCCTTCATAATGTGATCCATATAGATAATGAATAACAGAGGGGATAATGTACATCCTTGTCTCACACCAGATTTAACATTAAACCATCTTCCTGTACTTCCTTCAATTCTAACTGCTGACTTACAACTCAAATAAAGACTAAGTATTGCTTGATATAATGCCCCATTCACACCATATAACTGAAGCGTATTGAATAGCTTCTCTCTTGGCACCTTGTCATATGCCTTTTCCAGATCGACAAACCTCAAATAGAGATCTTTGTTATATTCCCATGATTTCTCCGCTATTTGTCGTAAAGTGAAGATCTGATCCTGAAAGCCTCTATTTAGCCGGAATCCAGCTTGTTCTTCACCAAGCTTTTCTTCTACAATTCTTCTCAATCGTTTCTCAAGTATACTTGCATATATCTTAACATGAATACTCAGTAGGGAAATACCTCTGTAATTCTCACATTCAGTTTTATTTCCATTTTTATATATGGGTACTGTGAGAGCTCTACTCCAATCATTGGGAATTCGTCCCTCTGTCCAGGCCTTCTGAACTATGCAGTGCAGCCACTGCAAGACTTTTATACCACCGTATTTCAGTATTTCTGGTCGAATATCATCTACTCCTGCTGCCTTTCCACATTTTAAGCCTTTGATGGCTTTTTATACTTCAAGTATGGATACAGTCAATAGGCATACAGTCAGAGGAATGTATGCCAGTTGAGCGTTTTTTACCACTGTGCTATCACTGCTTGTTTCATTTAGTAATTTCTCGAAGTAATTACTCCATACTTCAAGGATATCTTTTTTTCTCCCGTTTTCATATCACATTTATCATCTCTAACTGCTTTTACAGCACTCTTTCCTCCATTTCTAAGCTTCTTCAACAACTTCCAAAATATTTTGCCACCTTCTTGATATTTATTTTCTATATTCTTACCAAAGTCCTCCCATGACTTTTGTTTAGCTAGTTTTACACAGTGTTTAGCTTTCTTAGATTTGTCTCTGTATTCTCTAAAAGCACAAGCTGACTTATTTGCCAGGAACTTTTGATATGCTTTCTTCTTTTCCTTCACTGCCTCTTTAACTTCCTGTGTCCACCATGGAGTTCTGATTTTTCTATCCTTGCAGACAACCTCACCACATGCCTCTCTGGCTGAATCAATCAAGGTTTTCTTCAAGGCTTGCCACTGAATCTCTAAAGTTTGGTTCCTGTTCTCAAACTCTTTCGTTTTTTCTTCAATAATCTTTGTGTATTTTAGTCTACAGTTCACATCTGAGAGCTGCTCAACTTTAATTCGCTTTAAAACTTTCTTACATGTTATTCTTTTTAATATGAAATTCAATTTTATCCTGCTCATAACTAAATAGTGATCACTTCCAATTTCAAATCTTTTGTACACTCTGGTGTCCTGCACATGGGAGAAAACATCACTATCAACAATAACATAGTCAGTGAGACTTTTCTTATTTCTTGCCTCTTCTTTCCGTGTGAATTTGTGCACATTTTTATGTTGGAACATGCTGTTAGTAATAACCAGTCCATGTCCTGAGCAGAAATCCAACAAATATTTGCCATTATTATTAGCTTTGCTCTTTTCTCAAAATTTTCCCAATATATTGGGAAAAGTTTGGGAAACCATGCTATTTAGATCCCCAACAAGGACCAACTTTTCCTTTTTCATTGTGTCAGATGCTTTCTCTAAATCCTCAAAAAACTCCTCCACTTCTACTTTAGTAGAACCTTTTGTCGGACCATAGGCACAAATAAGTCTCATTGTCCAGTTCCTCGTTCTGATATGTGCCCACATCACTCTACTTGAGACTGCCTGCCATTCAAGAAGATTAGCCTCGTATTTTGTGTATAATACTATGGCTACTCCTTTTCCTTGATTGTCATTTCCTGAATATAACATTTTGTATTTATTGTTCAGAAAGATCTCACCAGTTTTTGTCCTTTTTTGTTTGTCACCCCTATAATGTCGATCTGGTACTTATCTAATTCCTCAGCTATCTCCATTTCCTTGCCATTCAGGCTTCTTACGTTGATAGTACCGATCTTTAACTCTGGTGATGTTGAGTTGGCGTGTTTTTTCAGATTTGTTCCAGTAGCTAACTTTTCGCTGTTCACCCTGGTTCCCTGGGCCTTGTTTAACCGGGCGACACTCCAGCCGGCATGAAATTTTGTCATGTTGTACTATCATTTTGTATATTGGTTTAAGCCAATAAGAATACAATTTGGTCGGCTAAATCCCAAATTGCCAGCCCATCCTCGTTCGTTCAGTATCCAGGTAGATACCCAACAGGGTGCACCACGAGAAGGTGAGGATTGGACATTAGGTCAGAAGCCCTGGTCGGTTCTCCGCATTCCTTTAAAGGCTATGTGGAGGTCTTCTCTGAGTTATACAGCTTTGACCCTTAAGCACCCCTACCCCGCGATCCTATCCCTCTTAATAAGAACTGTTAAACAGATGAAAAATCTGAACTGGAAAAAATCTGTCAGTATCAGTTATGATCTGGCTAAAAAGAAAAGAAAACTGTTTCAAAATCAAACTCCTGTGGAAAATCTTTACTATTGTGGTACTCTATTTATTTTATGTTTTTATTTATTTTTTCTTATATGATTCCAAGGCCACAAAAAAAGTAAAAAATTTATTGCACATTAATACTGGATGGGTTAATGATTTTGTTTCCCCTGTTTCTATTAATTTTATATATATTTTGTATTATTTATCTATTTATTTTATTTTCATAACCTGCTGTTATTTTCTTATTGGATTAACATTTCAAAGAAACTTCTGTTGATATTAGCACGTATTCAAATAAGAACATGATAATGATGATGATAATAATAATAATAATAATAATAATAATAATAATAATAAGACAATTATATAGTCCATATTTTGATACTCCATGGCCACCCTTTTTTTCACTTAAATACTCGTACACTGGCTACTGTGATTTTCAAATTAACACCGCTTTGCTCACACACTTGATCTGTGACATTGTGTAGTTATTATACTTGAAATTAATGAGACAGCTGATGCAACTTAATACAGTATGATTCTTACAAAATGATTTGAATAGGCTGGAAATTTGGGCAAACGAAAATGACTATCAGTTTAATGTTAGTAAGTGTAAAGTTATGCACTTTGGCATGATGATATTTCCAGCAACATATTATATGACGGAATCTTGGCGTATTGATGGATAGGAATTTGAGGTTCAAAGATAACATAGCAAAAATTGCAAATACAACTTAGAGAATAATTGCGATGCTGAAGCGAACCTTGACATGTAAGTATAAGGAGTCATCTTGTCTCTGTAAGACTGATAAGACGAACTACTCGGACTATTTTGTGTGTGTGTGTGTGTGTGTGTGTGTGTGTGTGTGTGTGTGTGTGTGTGTGTGTGTGTGTGTGTGTGTGTGTGTGTGTGTGTGTGTGTGTGTGTGTGTGTGTGTGTGTGTGTGTGTGTGGTCTTCTGGGTTTGAAGGGGATAAAGAAACCATGGAAAGGTGCAAAGAAGATTTACAAAGTTTCTATCGGTATTATGGAATATAGATTAAAAGGATATATTGAGAGTAAGTGGATTACAAACTCTGGTTAACAGTAGAAAGAGGGGATGATATGATAGAGGTCCATAAACTTCTGAATAGGATATCGTCTAATGAAGTTTTTCGTAATATGGAAGGTGGGGAGAGAGAACACGGGGGAATCCATGGAAGTTAAGTTTGTTCGCAGTCAAGAAAAGGGTAAGAGCTAGGTTTTTCTCTCAGAGAGCAGTGAGTGAGTGGAATTGTCTGCCTTTGGGGGTGTTGAGTGAGTGCATCTAGTGTGAATGAATTTAAGGGAAGTTATGACAGCCGGTTTGGTTGATTTATGGCCTCCCTCAATGAGTTCTTGACTCCTGGAAGTCTCAGATAATAATAATAATAATATTTTTAATTTTTTGCAGTGCCTTACTTTATCACGTATAGTACATGTTCTCTGTCGATGGTGTTTGGAAAGGATAATACGCAGGACAGTTAAATATATATATATATTTAACTGTTGTTATATACTGTATATAAATGGAATCTTTTTAATATTCTGTTAATACTGAACTTTGTACACTGCAACATTGGAAGGATTTTTATTCCTGGGCTTCAATACTGATATCATTCCATTTTTAGAGATAAAGAGAAGATATTTCTCTATAAATGGAGGACATCCGTAGCTCAGTCGGTATCGACGATGCCTTTTTGGTAGGAAAGACCTGAGTTCGAATCCATCTAGGATGTGAAGAAACGTCAGTTTTGAGCGAGACCGTCTCGTACAGCGTAGGAGGGTGTTTTCTTCCATCAAAGCAGGCAAACCAGCCAGAAGAACACACACACAATGAACATGCATACATACGCAAGATTCGCACTACTCTCACAGCCTTGGTCGCTTCTCCCTTAATTCAAACCAATCCAATCCTACTCTATATAAATTGGCCTGTTGCATATGCAAGGGAAAATGGGATAGAGAGAGAGAGAGAAAGCTCATCTTGAGATGAGATAGAAAACTCCCATATGAAATTCGATACTGAGTGAAGCAAGCAGTGTCCAAAACATTCATATCAAACATCAACATTCACGAGTCCTGAAAATTGAAACTCAACATTATTGTTATTGTTATCAGTTATTATCATCGGATACACAACGCAGTGGAAAAGAAACGAAGAGCATAAAAACTTCGGCCAATTCTAGTTCCTCAGAGAAATCCTCTCCACACCATGGCCCCTAGAAATGATTCGAAAGATCGAGGACATGACAACAAGGAACATCTTAAGTAACAAGCAAGCAAACAACAAGATGTATACGTATATAGGAAACGCAATGACGCTTTTGACTATATTAATTTTATGCTGTTGTGAGTAGAGGTATATTAAGAAGCAGGTGCCGCTGGGAATAAGCCTAAAAATAGCACCAAGATAACTAGTACCAAAAGTGTCACCACACTAGTAAGAAATATATGTTTTTATTTGTAGCGTCCTTTTGCTTCAGCCTCACTAGCAGCGTTTCTCTTCCACTGGCAAGTCAATGTGCATGGTGAAGATTTCATTTATTCATTTATATTTGACCTAGACGCGAAAGGTCACAAGGCCTATAGCAGATTAGTACTTTGTGTGGGCGGTGCTACACAACTATTTAATTCCTCCCCCCTACAGATTTAAGTACTTTGAATTGTTATTAATCTGTGGTAGATATGCATGAAATGTAATTATTGAAATGTTTACATTGATGCATGAAATGTAATATTTTGATGCTAGAAACGTTGTCTGTTTAGGATGCTATTAGTATTTCAGGTTGGATATTTTATAAACGAATCCAGACACGAAAGGAGGTCGTGAACCTATCACACATTAGTACCATGGGTGAGCTAAAGGCTAGGCAAACTAGAAAACTCCACTCTGGAGAAGAAACGCATTTTTGGAAATTATGGAGACAACTACCGTGTTTGAATAAAAACTTTAGTTTACTATTACTAAAATTTTACAATTCGATGTTTCGACCTTTATGTCAAGGTCATCTTCTGGAGCGTACAAATATACACAAGAAACAAGCTATACCACAATCATACTGGTTCGTTAAAGACACTGACTAACCGCTACCACAATTGTTGGCCTGACCTCTGGTGAAAAAAAAAAAAAAAATAAAATAAAAAAAAAATTATACATCAACGCTAGAGTCCTATTATTTGTGTTGTCTATTATATACATATATTAACATCATTCCAGCCAGTTTGAGTGGAATGGTTTCTAATACTAGCGGATTGGCTAAAGTCCTGACTTATGCTGAATCTTTCATATTAGGTTGGCTGAATGTGTGCCATCCAGATCCTTGGAATTCTTTTAGGCTTGCACTAAAAGAAAGGACTTGAGAAGAAACATTAAAGTTTTTCAAGCCACTTCAGGCACTCAAGTAAGCAGAATGATGGTCTCACGCCGGACGATGAAATTCATCTGCTGTCTAAAAACGTTCACATATCCATGTCCACAGTGAATTCTAACCCACTGAGAACAGAAACTTTATCCACTGGACCAAGCAGGCTGGTGGTAATATGATAAACTGAGATATGAATTGAGATACGAACATCAAATCCTATTAATTTCGACTAGCCTAAATGGCGAAACAAAGAGCTATTATTGCCATCTCCACGGAATTCCAGACTCTTTTGGAAGCCACTTCCTACTGCGTTCTACAGTCCACTTATAGAAAATGGATTTTGCCTGTTACTTGCATTTGTTTCCAACCATTTCCTATTACAGCCCTGATACCTCCTCGTGAGATGGGCTCAACTTCAATTCAACATGTACCTATAAAAATTTCTCATGACAAGATTTGGACACAGATCTCTACTATCTAAAGAGCGCATGTGTCGCGTCATTCTTCCGACTACCTTAGATAGTTGGAAATATACAGTCGCGGATTAGTCTCGAACAACACGGCATTATTATTTCTTTCTTTTATATTTCATTGTGTTACTTTTTTTTTTTTTACTGCATTCCGGTCAAAGTCAATACTGATTTGACATTTACGAGTATAGTATCAAAAACAAGGTGAACAAACAACACAGTGAAGATCAAGGCAAATGCTATTACAGTAGATGTTCTTCGCATATTTAAATTTGGGTTACTCGTACATGTTAATCAAGAACTTTAATGATTTATTAACGGAGAAGTAAAAATTCAACATTTTATTTATTTATTTATTTTTATTTTATTTATTTATTTTTACTTTGAATAAGAACAAGAATATCAAACAAGCATTCAAGGTTAGTCGATTGGTAGAGATTCTGCTACTAATAGCTCACGCAAAAAAAAAAGTGAAGCAAGTTTGAGCGCGGTTAGTAGTTGGAATTGATCAATCGTTCGATGCTGTTGGCGCATTCTCCCTCGATGAGTCTTTGAACTCTCTGGAGGTGTCACATAATAATAATAATTTTGATTGTGGGCCGAAGAGGTATGTTATGTTTATTTATTTTTGGAAGGATACAGATACGAGGGGTATATGAACCATGTGGGTATAGATATTTAGTTACGTCACGAGGTGAAGTCCGTCAGATCTGCAGTGCAAACGGAGAGAAAGAACACCATGTGCTCGATACCCTACATGCAGTTTGATGGGGAAAAACTATTACCATAGAAAGACTACGCTATATAATAAATAAATAAACGGATTATGACAGTGACAGATCTGCCTGTACTTTACAGAGCACTCCGAAATTAAACTAGTACAGATTAGTATTTAAATATTCTTCATTTAAATCAACAACAACAAAAAGCAATCTCTGACTTTCTCTAGAGGGCACAGTCGAAATATTTGAATACTCGCTGTTGCAGTTCTATGTTCTTATTCTAATTACTTTGTTTACTGTGTTATCTTTGGAAATGTTCTCAGTTATTTTTAGGCAAAATATTGGATTAAAATATACAATTATTTGTTGTTAATAAGCCATTAACATTCTTTATCATAAAACCAAAAACATAATATATCTTGGTATACGAGATGCAACAGGGACAAATTTTACGAAAGTTTAAGCTTCTCAAACGAAGCCAAGAAGAATTCTAGCTAAATACGGTTGCTATTTTCCCGTTTGACAATTTCAATGTTTCTAGGTTTTAAAATTATAATTTAGCGAATACGCAAGAAATAAAATAAAAACCAGCGATAATATTACCAGTTAAATCGCCAGATTAAAATGAAAATATTTTAAAATATTAGACAAATATCGCACTCATGAAGATTTTGGGGTACTCTAATGAGTTATGGCAAAAGCCATAATTGAAGAATTGGATGCATCCATTGTATCTCTTCAATTCCTAAAAGGATTTCTCTCACACTTCCTCTCACACTGAGCCAATTCCAAGTTGGTTATTGAGAAGATGAACGCAGAAGCTGATCATTGCAAATGTATATTACTATGAATAGTTCCTGTGTTAATGCAAGTATTAATGGTGTAGCACGGTGAACATGCCAAGATAAATGTCATTGTTTGATAGTGAAAAGAAATACCATAAAATAACTTGGAATTGGTGCACAACGGTAGTAGCTGTTCCGCAACTGATTGTTTTAGCTATGATTCTGCAAAGCAACTTATGAATGAATATATCGAGTATACCGTCTGTTAACTGTTTGTTCTTCAGCCGATCTTTTTGATTTTAGGCATTAAATCACTAGTTTTTAGAAAGAGTAAAAAAAAAAACAAAAAAAAACATTCCATCTTCCAGCCGGCTAACTCAGTACCATCTGTGAAACGTCTTTATAAAATTTCTTGCGTAATAAGGTTAACATCTTATTAAGCAACTAGGTTAACTGGTTAGGGGTTCATTAGGTCGACTTCTGTTTCGCTCATCCACATCTCACAAGCTACTCTTTAATATGGCCGACACTCACTATGATATCCTCCAATGAACCCAATAACTATTTTCCTAATTAGAACTGTTATTTGCATGCGATAATTGGTCACTTTATCTGTTTTATAGAGGAAAAACTCAAATTTTCAGGAGAGAAACACCTTCCTTCCTTGCATAAGATCGACTAACTCAGCTTCGGTTGAAACGCCCTTGGGAATATTCCCGGTATTTTAGATTCTCATAGCTATCAAGTATAATGACAGAGTATTCTAATATTGTTTTTTTTTGTTTGATAATAAAAATTTGTACAATAAAAATTAGTATTCAATTTAAAAGACTAGCTAGTAGTTCACTTTTATGAAAACAAAAAGTTATATTATTTTCACTGACACTTTTGTGAGAAAGGGAGGAGATGTGTAAATGTCTAAATAGTTTTAAGTATATTAACTTATATAAGCGTATTGCATTTTTTTAAAAGTGTATAACACATCGGTACTCATCTTAATTAGTCTAATGCAATTAATTGTAGGATAACTTTGAAAGCTTTAATTGAAACCAAATCTATGCAGAGTGGGGGACAATGCATTTGTTTTAAGATACTCTATATATTTGAAAACAATAATGAAGGAGAATGCAATATGTGGTTGGTATATTTGAATTACTCAAAGATGTAAAATTTGGAAGAGGAGGAGGACGAGGCTTACCTCCTTCGACTACAATAATTTTTACCATCGGCAAATATGGGCAAAGAAGTTATAAATTTATTGAAAATTATATACAGCAATCCCTCGATTAGTGCGCCTAATGCGTTCTTTAAAACAGGCGCATTAATCGAATATAATAACCTATGGGAAAAAGTATAATTCGTTTCTCAAATTTCTTTTTTAAACCTTAATTTTTTTATAAAAGAATTAAGGTATGTCTCAGAGCCTAGTTAAAGGAAAACCATGAAGCTGAAAGACAATAAAACCTATTCAGAATATAAATTTTATTATTCTACTTCTTAACAAAGAATTGAGCTAACATAGTTTGGCGGGCATTTTGTTTCTTTTTTTCAAACAACCGACGGTATGGCCCTATTGCCTCTTCTGCAAATTTTACTGCTTCTCTCTTCATCAAGGTCAGCCTCTAAGCATTGCTGCTTAAAAACTTCGATTGTCCGAAAAATATTTTCAAATTGTTTCTGTGAAATCTCTTTTGGCTGACTATTAGTGGTTAAATTTTCTTCCTATTCTTCGGAATCTTCCCGCTGTGCATCTAAATTTAGCAGGTTAGAATCACTCAATTCTTCAGAATGAGATTTAATTAACTCTTGGACGTTATCATTGAAGGGGAGAAAGAAATGAAGGTCGTCAACACGCGAAATCGCGTGCTTTATAGATAAAATTTCCCAAGTTATACAAGCAAAATAGTTACCACTTTAAAAACTAAAATGATCATAAAAGAGAAGTTAATTTTCCGACGTGTAATAATAAACAACTCATCCCAGAAGACTTACCCTATTATTGGAATGGATTCTCCTTTTTGTGACATGCGCAGAAGTGTCAAAGGGTCTCGAATTTGTGGGCGTGCTATAGCAGACGACATAAATTTTGGCGGTAAAAATTTGGAACATAGTATACCTAGTGTACATAGAAATAGTGTAGTATGCCATTAAAAATAACTTTGTAAAATGTTTAAAATCGGTAACTAAATTATTTCATTCTGGTGAGTGATTTTTTTAAAATAGTAGCCAAAAAAATGTATAGATAGAAAATTTTTAAAATCTGTAACATTTATTTTTAAGATGTATATAGGTGCACTAATCGAATTTGGGTATCGGAAAAAAATGACGCACTAATCGAAAACGCATTAATCGAGGAATTACTATATTAAAAACTTAGCTATGTTATATATAAAAAAAAAACTTGCCTACCACTTCAGTTCGCACTTTACGCACACAAAACAGATAAAACTCAGAAAAGAAAAACAGTAACTCATGACAAATGACAAAGTTCAATTCAGCTGACAGCCTCAGAAGTCGAGCTCTGAGACAATAGGTGCTATTGTCTCAGAGCTCGACTTCTGAGTGGTTTAAAACTACTAGAACGCTAAAAATTTGACCCGCTGCGCCATCTGTACATCTTTTCAAAGGGCTCAAAGGTGTATTTTGAACTGACACCCGGGCTATCAACGCGAATGGGATGCAATGTTTACGTGTCGAAAAGTGTCCTCTTCATGAAGCATTAATCTATATTGTCATTTACTTTTAGGAATAACGCCAAGTCTGGAAACGATTAGGGGAGTCTTTAACGGGAATAAATGAAAAAATGTAATATGGGTGATATTGCTATTCACCCAAGATTGGATGAGCACCGCACACCTAACACACTCTAAATATTCGCCCCTGATATATGCATACATACATACATACATACCACGATATAATTGTCTGTCATTCTTATAGTATATAATAATTATTGGACCATAGATCTAGTAGTAATTTTTTTACCATCTAAGGGTTCGACTGTGCGTACGCGCGCATGCGCATGTGTTGCATGAAAGAAAAAAGACAGTCAACAGGTGAACCCATAGCAACTCGAGGAAAGTCATTCTCTGAAAATAGAAACGTGTTTCTTTCAGAGCTTTTAAGAAATCCGTCCACCCTGAGTAAAGAGTTATTGTCAATCGACGTTTTCCGAGTTGTGTCAAATGCAAATATTTAAGGCTTTCCTCATCGCAAACCTATGTCGTGTATATTAGAAGATGCTTAAATAAGCAAAACCATATATTTATTCGAGAATGCATATAAAAAGTGTCCTTTTCCTTCTATTTCGCATTTTCACGTTCCATGATTAGGATGTTAACGATTTTTTATTGCTATATTATAAAGGTACTATTTTTCCCTTTTAATAACAAACGTCCCTGGACTTCGCTATTGTAAAATGTTAAGGTTTTTTATGGATAATTTAAAACTCCCGCAGTTTTAATTTTAAAATGATTAAAAGTTGAATGCTTAATAAGTAGTAGAAGAAAAAAAAGTAGAAAGCATTTTAAGTCTCCAAATGATTCAATAAACATTACTCTGTTTAATTTCAGCAATAAATAGCAGTTAGCCTTCATCTTAGTAAGCCCAAGACATATCAGACTAGAAAGAAATACATTTATTAGTAGTTATCAAAGAAATAGCCATACGGCTTCATTTCGGCAATGTAAAATAAACAGAAACAGAGTTATATTAATGATCCAACCTTATTTCACAGCCGAATATATGTAGAAATTCGAATATTTGACCAGATAGCATATGAAAATACATTCCTCAGAATCGGAGTTGCCTTAGCTTGTACTACTTAAAAGATACGAGCGCTGTACGGGCGTCTGTATGTTTACCTTTTATTAGTGCTTTTTTCATAAAGGTTTATCTGGCCTAACCACTGTTTCCAACTGCTTGGTTCATCACTTCAGAGACCAGGCAGAAACCTCAAGAAGAAAAAAGATATATATGTCATTTACTGACAATATCTTTTGGATTTATTTTTTATTTCATATGGTGATACGACGGCCGTGAGTCTCTTTTAAGGAGAAGTATAGCACCATCTCAACCCCTCCCCCACCCTATTTTATCTGGACTCGGGACCGGCACAGCTGACGAATGAGGCCTATGGCCGGGAGGGACCGTTTTTAGGTATTCCTGACTGTAATCCTTGCGTGTTCACGGGGCTGGTTTGCCTGTTCTGGAAGACGAAAAACCCTCTACCGCCGTATGAGACCGACTAACTCACCTTTCGTCGAAAGAGACCAGATGGTGCATATTCGTCGTGTATGTCAATCTTTTAGTATACATGTTACACTAAAATTAAAAGCCAAATGCTTATTTTTCATAAAATTTCCTTTGAAATTACAATTTGGATGGAACTATAAACACCCAACGTGGAGAGAGTTTCTAGGTACCTTAATCCGATCCCATTAGTCTTCTTTATTTAAGTTTTGGTTACATTCCATTATTGAGTTAATTGATGGTTCATTATAATAAACCACTAGACCTCACAAAACATAATTTCTCTTTATCCTGCAAGTATATGTATATATAGGCCTGTGTAGCTCAGTGGAAGTGACGCTTACATCTTCTGCACTAAGCTGCCCAAAGATAGACTTACAGTTCAAGTCTAGTCGCCGAATGGAGAAAATTAATCTAAGCCTTTCCTGGACCGGTTCCCGAGTTAGTCGATTTCTGGCATGCTTGCCCGCCAGAGATCGACCAGGAAACTCGGATTTTTCGTTCTGTAAACTCAAGAAAATTGACTGTAGAATTCACATTATTTCGGACAGTAACATATCCTGTTAGGGTTAGGTACCAAGAGATGGCAACACTTGTTTGCTGGTCTCTTCATTGCTGGCAGCCTATAATTAGTGATAGACATGGGCCAACTATCCCTGATTGGCTACCAGTGGAGATTGAACTGCCCACTCAGTCTCCAAAAGCTAGATAGGGTTTAAAGGCCTCGCCTACTTCCTATAAGGGAATAAAAAGCGTTAGCGTATTATTATATTATCAGTGTGTGTGTGTGTTTAAAAAGAATTTCAGTTTTACGCTATTTATTTCCCTCCTGCAAACCTATATGACAAGTACCAGTTTAAAACAGGTTTTCATGCCAATTTCCAAAAATACGTTCTGCCCATAAATCGTTTTCGTAGAAAGCTATTACACAGATGTCGAATGGTATAAATGGCAAGTAAAGTAGTTTACAATTTTATTATCTACATAAAATTTACTATTTCCTTTCTCCCAGTGGTGATACAAATATACAGTTAGACCTGTAATCCCACCTTCAATCTCAGTCGGTATGGACGATGCTTTTTGGTTGAAAAGGGTTTGAACCCGGTTTTTGAAAGAACCGGGTTCAAACCCTTTTCTAAGACGTAAAAAAAACTTTATCAGAGCGTTTCAAATGAAGGCATGTTAGCCGGTTTCACACACAGGTGGAAGAGTTTTTTCCTCCTAGAAACTCTGAAGGAAAAATAGACAAACGGAAGAACACACGAAATTTGAAGTCATAGCACACAATGCTCATAGGATGAACTGTAACCGTTGTCAGGTTTATAAGAAGCCAAGTTAACTGGCCGTGACAGGCCATTGAAACTAACAGGAAAGGGAAGATAGATGGGGATAAGACCTTAGGCTATCTTTTGATCCAAAATCTTGATTCTACTTTTAATTAGTACTCCTGGTTTATGTAGCGTTTGCCTTATATCGCGACAAGACTTAAATTTGTTATCAACAAATGTATGGCAATCCACATTTCATTGTACGAAGCCAGAGGCCATATTTGGATCTGTTTTCAGTAGATATGTGATTTTTTGTTTCGTTGTAGGCCTCTATTTTTACAATTTTTTCATGCGATTTTTTCTTTCTCTGCAGTCTGACCGCATGAAGTGCTGTTTCGTGTAGTGGGTTTCACATTATCTAATTCGAATAATCTAATTTTTTAGCCCACTCACAGCATATTTCAGTAGCATGGGTGGCCTAAGGTTCGGATAATTTGGAAATTCTAAACTGTGAGACCAAACAAGGAACTTTTTTCCAAGCCATTTCCGCTTTCTAATAAGCTAGATGTGGTCTGGCACACCAGACAATGAAGATCATCTATCAATTATATTATTTATCGCTTACTTTACTATTTTTTGTAGTTTCAAAATATAAGTCTAAATATGAGTGTTTTTTCTTATAACTTAAATGTGTAGTAAGATGGAACCTCAGTAGATAACTGTTAATAAACAAAATATTCGGTTTATAAGGAATTTTAGAATCAAATGAGAAAAAATAATAAATTTTTCAAGAACAACAGGACTGAAAACTTAATCTTTATTTCTTAAAATATATATAATTAAAGACTCAGAAAATACCAGGTAATCAGCTCGTCCTGTTATAATATACGCAAGGACACGCCGAAATTATTGTTGTCAGAATGCAAGATAAGACTGATGTATTCCACTTGTGTCTAATAACATTAAATTAGAATTGTTTAATTTAATGTTATTAGAACGTGCATCTCTGATTGGCACGTACCCGATGATAATTTTATTAACATTAGGATTTTCTGTTTTCGCAGATGAAACTCCAGAGGTTGGTATGGGTGCACACCTTTGCTCTTTTCCTATTACTCTGCTACAGTCATCCTTGTTACTGTAATTCTACCATAGAAGGTGAGTACTGGAAACATATATTTCAGACGTTTCCGAAATGCATAAACTCAGCTAAGTACGTTCTTACCAAAAATGCTTTTATATTATATTTTATATTTTATTCCTATTATTTCATTCTTCAACAGTGACACATACCGAAAAAATACCATCTTTTCCTCACTCAATTTCTTCGTATAAAGATATGTGATATAAAAAAGACATGGTAAACACATAAAAATTTATTCCTATCGACTTTTCTTTAGGAAAAAAGAAAGAAAGAAAGAAATTTTTCTATTAAACATGACGAAACTGCTGACCTGGTTGGCCAAGCAGATAGCGTTTCTGGTCTCCAATTATCAGGTCGTGGGTTCGAATCCTACTTTGAGCATGGATGTTTGCTGCAAGTTTAATAAATTTCAACGAATCGAAGTTTAACTGACATACTGCAGAAACAAAACAAACAAAAAAAAATGGTCTTTAGTCAGAATAAATCTGAACTAGTGTGAGCAGATTTGATCTGGATTTTGAGATGAGCAAATCAGAGGCAAATAACAAACGCATATCAACTGTGTGCAATGTGGGCTATGGGAAGAGGTTAAGATAATGCCACTTATAAGAAGAACTTACGGGATGGATATTCGAGATATTTTTCAAAGGATTGAAGAAGAGGAGGTGACGAGATAAGCATATGAAGCAATCCCTAGAAATTGTATGAAGGTGTGGTAAGTACGGAGTGAGTGAGTAGAATGCGTTTTCGGATGAGGGTGGCGAGTGCTTAGATGGTGAATCATTTTAAGGCAAGGTAAAAAGATGTTTGTTTGATTACTTCGTTCCTTAGTTAATTCTCACGATGAATGTTTGACTCCTCCAGGAGGGATGTGTAGTAATAACAATTCAAAGTGCGAAACTAAAAGAACTATAAAGAACTGAGGTTTTGTAGCCACTACTTTTTTTAGAATGGCGATCCAATGTGTAACACTGATCTATAACTTTGGTTAAAGTTCTATGCTATTGCTAAGAATGGATACAATATACAGTAGTTAATACCTTACTATAAGAAGGATTCACGCATGAAACAGGGCCGACAACTGCAGTTACAAACGAGTGGTTTCACTTAAAAGAAATGGCAAACATGATTGTCACTATTTAAATTATTTAAATTAAGGGGATATTAAATCCCACATTGTTTCAAAACCGAATAAGAAACTCAAAGATCGGAATCAAAGAGTTTCATGCAATATAGTAAACTATAAAAGTATCGGCGGATACTAGCGTAAGCCAAAGCACGTAATACAAACTCGGGCAACTCGTGGCAAAGGTGGTTAGAGCTCTGATCACTGTTCTCAGTATTTCCCATAATTTAAAAACATATCTCCTACTTAAGTTATTTAAGTAATGATTGCCACTATTCTAAAGATATTTGATATAAAAATTGCCTACAAATTAAAAAAAAAAATTGTCTACACGAATTAGTAAAAGGCTTATCATGACTCGACAGCCGAGGCTGCTACATCCACTCAGGTACGTTTGAAAATTGACTGCGCCTGTGGCACGCGCGAAAGGCTGGTAAACCAATGATACATTTATACCCTGGGTGGACAGATGAGGATCAGATCATCCGAAAATTTCTCTGTAAACCAAACATGGCACTTTTTCAAGTTATTTTAGGTCTCCAGTAAGCTGAATAATGCCAACACCGTCCAGTGAAATTCATTTTTCTCCCAAAGACATTCACAAGCATTCACGTCACAGTGGGATTCAAATCTACAGTCTGCTAGTTGAAGATTGGAAACGCTATCCATTCGGCCAACTGTAACCCATGCGTAATAAAAATCAAGGAATGATATCAAATCATATTTGATTTAATATCATTCTTGATTCCAACAATCTGCCCTACACCCAAATCCTAATGATTATTACATGTTTTTTTAAGTTTTAGTTAACTGTTTAAAATAAGTTAACTAAAACTTAAAAAAAACATGTATTTTTATGTGTTTTTGTGATTACAGTGAAGGCAGTTATACTGTAGCCTATTGAGAACATTTTATCCATTCACACATGTTCAATCTATCTCTCTCTCTCTCTCTCTCTCTCTCTCTCTCTCTGGCTTCCAGTTTTCTAATTTATACTGAATGTCGCTTCCAAAGCGGACTGACTGATGAAAGTTTGATAATGACTAAAATTAGAGGACTCGTCCGTCGTTTACCCAGAAATGTTCGTATTTTAGAAGCGTAATGAGTGACCAAGAATTGGGAGGTTGTTTGACGTGCAGCAAAGTTTTCAAATTAAATTTATGACACTAATCTAATTCTGATTAATTTGCTCAGAATAAATTGACTAGATCCCACTATCTATACCAGCAAACGTTAACTTCCCAAGAGAAGAAAATATTTTAATTTCTTCGCTTTATACAGAAAATTGCAGCTGATTTTAACAAAAGCGAAAAAGAAAAAACATGGTTGATTTGCACGTGCTTCGTCCTCCCCCTTTTTTTTTTTTTTTAATGAGTTATTTCCTGGTATTCTAATGTCAACAACAAGCGATTCCGATTTCGTGTTTGCATTAGTAGAAATGTGTTCAAATAGGTGGATGTCGAGCTGATTGTGTCTGGTTTCAATGCCTCCACAGTGATCGTGCCACTTAAAATCTTCACGGTAAATGTACCGAACTTCAGTATAAAAGCGACAATGAAATCCTCTCAACGAAACAGACACTCCTACATTTATTGTCGTAGGGTTTTCTATTTTCACAGATGAAACTCTAGAGAAACACTATGGCAGTATCGGTGTACATCTTGACTCTTTTTATACCATTGTGCTCAGTAGGTAAGTATTTCTTTTAAAGGATTTTTAATGCTAATACATTCAAATGAAGGTCATTTTAGGAGACTCGAACGAAAGATTGCTGATAATAAATACATTCCGTGGTATTATAATTGTTAGAACTATCATCTATATTTCTATACTGCTATTAAAGACTGCGAGTTTAAGAATAGAATATGAAAATGTTTCGAGAGAATGAATTAAACTGTTGAATTTTCTTAAAGTAACATCAATCCGAAATAGAGGAAAAAAGGAATGAGGAGTTACGACTATTGAAGACGTCAATGCGCCTCTTACGCAGGTAGCACACAACGCATAAATATTATCAAGACATCTTTCAGGCATCTACTGAGAAAGAAAATATTTTTATTTTAAAGTATAAAAAGAGAAATATGTTCTCTTTAATATAGTGGCTGTAATTAATCTTGCCATGGATCAGTCTATCCCGACCCCGTCACTTGTCATTGGAATTTAATTACTGAAATGTATAAAATTTTCTGTTTCAACGTATTTTTTTAAATATCGAATATCACTTAAAAAAAAACACGTTAAAACAGAAAATTTTATACATTTTAGTGAACAAAGTGCTTGCTTTGAAGGTGTCTAATTAAATATTACAATTAAACTTTACGGTAAGCAGAAAACTTACTCAGTAATAGCAACAGCACAACTGCAACTGTTGATCCAATGATACAAATTAATAAACAATAAAAAGAATCGCGAAAACTAATTCATATTTCCAGTCTGATATGGTATTTAAAACCACTGCAATAGAATGATGATTTTCAAACCTAAACATTTCATTTCTCTTTGACATTTATTGACGATGCGGGATTTCGAACATCTGTCCAGAAAGAAACCGAACTTTTCGAAAATAGAAGAAACTAGTGGTGCCACCTGTTGTATCTTTTTGTTGTTGAAAGCGGCAACTTTCATTAGTGTGGTGTCAACTGTTTATGGCATTTGTTTCATTAGAAGCCGAGTTATAGTGCCAAGAGTGAGTGTGTTTTGACGAACGGTCGGTCGTCATGATATTCATGCTGTACGGGACGAATTCTTACTATCAATCGCTTCAAAACTTCGAGATAAAACTCACCATTGACCGTTTGGCCAGGCTGAACGAATTCTTTGTGGATAATGCACTTGGAATCGTAGAGACAAGTCAGCATTGTCTTTACCTTTGACTTCTCCAAGCGACTTTTTTTTTTTTTCGGATGGCTCTCTTCTGGTGGTCTCCACTCAGCACTCTGGAGCTTTGTTTCTGGCTCATACTCAAATCACCATGTTTCGATTACCAGTAATGATCGTTTCAAGGAAGTTTGAGTCCTTACGAGCGGTTTTAATGAGGTCCTTGCAGTGTTCAATTCGATACATTTTTTGGTCGTCGGTCGACTTGTGGGGAACAAATCGCGAATTCAGTTTATGAAGGCCCAAACTCTCGGTCAAAATGTTGTGCGCAGTTGATTTTGGAATCCCCAATTCATCTTCAATCAATCTCAAGGACGATTTCGGGTTTTCTTTGATGAAATCACGCACTTTTTGGATGTTAACTTCGCTCAATCCAGATTTTGGACATCACCGGCTTTTCGTCGCCCTTAAGCGTCTCACGACCACTTTGAAATCTCGTAAATTTGAGTACGGGATAAGCATTCATCACCTTATGCTTTTTGAAACATTTGATGCGTTTTGGTAAAACGTTTGCTAAGTTTAACACAAAAGTCAATCGCAGCTCACTGTTTGAAACTCATTTTCCGACCGTTCGTCAAACACACTGTCACTCTTGGCATTATAACTCGGCTTCTAATGAAACAAATGTCATAAACAGTTGACACAACACTAATGATGGTTGCCACTTTCGAGAACAAAAAGGATACAACAGGTGATGCCACTAGTTCTATTTTGGAAAAGTTCGGTTTCTTTTTGGACAGAGGGTGTACATTGACTCTCTCGTGTAAATTCGCACCAGGCTATAAAATTCATCTACCTTCTAAATACTTTGACAAACATCTGTGACACAGTGAAATTTGAACCAACAAATTCTAAACTTAGAGTCGAATGAGATATCCGTATGGATTCATCCATTCGGATAACCAGACTAGTTACTTTATACACTGGTGGTTGAGAACGGCCAAAATTCAGTAATGGTTACATGTCACAGCTCTTTTATGAACCGTTAGTGAAATACGCACTTCTGGATCTGTTGTTATGAATATGAACAGAGTTATGAATAGGATAAGAATACCAAGGCATAGGAAGACTTCTTCTCTTCGTCATCAATATTACAATTGCACCACTCACTCTTCAACGACTAACTTTTCTTTTCTTTTCTTTTCTCTTTTTTATAACACATTTGTGTTATCAATTAGTGAGCGGTTGCATTGCAAACCGTAACAATAATTGAATGAGATATCTTACGTCCATACATCTAAACAGCGCAGTTACTATAAGCATAAATTTAAATGGATTATTACAATATATTTTTACTAACTCTACAGTTTTTGCAGGGCCGTTACTGTTCAGATTTAAGGGAACCTACCTAGTACAGTTTTACTTTATTGCTTGTGTAGCTCAGTGAAAGGCGTGTTTGCACTCCCCAGCCAGCGCTAAACCGCCCCAAGACAGACTTCGAGTTCAAGTCTAGTCGCCGACTAGAGGAACTTTTACTAAGCCTTTTTTCGACCGGTTCCCGAGTTAGTCTATCTCTGGCACGGGCAAACGGGTTTTTTGTCCCGGAAACTCAAGTTTTTCATCCTGTAAACTCAAGAAAATCGACCATAGAACCCACAATATTTCAGACATTAAAAATATTGTGTTAGGATTAAGGACACGAGATGTCGACACTTGTTGTGCTGTATCTTCACTATAGGCTGATTAATTAGTGATAGCCTTGGGTAAGCTATCTCTGATTGGCTACCAGTGGAGATTGAACTGCCCACCCAGTCTCCAAAAGTTAGATAGGGCTAAAACGGCCTCACCTACTTCCTCTGAGGGAATAAAAAGGCGTTAGCTGATTTTGTTTGATAAAAATCTTCAAGACACCAGTGTGCCCCACAAAGATCTAAGCGACAATATTTTAATGTCTGCCGAAGTAATGCCTATAGAAGTCAAGTCTGTAACTCTCATTGCACCATACACCACAAAGGGCGATAGTAGCATTAGTGAAATGAGGAGCTGCCCCAAACTCCTCTTCAATCTGTTGAGCAAGATCTATATTCTGCCCATAATATGAGACCTTGTTTCTATGACTGACAACACGTGGACGCCCATTATCCACTATCTGTGCATTCATAACCCAACTCTTTCACCATTCTTTGCAGTTACCGTGTTTGCCGACGTATAAGACATATCCCCTTTTTTGTACACATTTATTAGGAAAAAACTTTATCATTGATATAACAAATTTATAGTATTCCAAATATAAAGTAATAAGTAGGTCTACTTTCAACAGATACCTAATCTAACTAGGAAAGAGTACCCGCCTTTTAATGTTATTCGTCAAAACTCAGAAATTCATCTCCAGAGCTGAATGAAGAGACACTTGAAACCTCTTCTAAATAAGAATCTGAGTACTCATACAACAAATTGTCCTCTGTACCATCCAGTGCATTACTAATGCCACACTTCTTAAATGATTTAACCACTGTCTCAATTTTCGCAGCATCCCAAGAAGCTTTGACCCACTCACAAAATTGCGAAATGCTAGGCCTCTTCCTTCTTCCTGATAGCGTAACATCAAAATCTGAAGACTGCATCTAGTTGTTCCACTTCTCCTTCATAAATCCCTTAAATGGTTTATTAATACAGACATCTAAAGGTTGAAGCTGACTAGTTAGACCTCCTGGAATTACAGCTGAGTGTTCGATTCCTTGAGTTTAATTTTAACATCTTCTGTTCTGTGAGAACGAAACTGATCCCATACTAGCAGGACAGGTTTCTTCAATAGTCCACCAGGGCGCCTAGACTAAACTTTATCTATCCATAACTTCATTCTTCCCCCATCCATCCAACCTTTTGCGTGAAAATGTACAAACACTCCTTTAAGCAGTTTTTCCTTGGGTAGCGTCTTCCTTTTAAAAATCAATAGTTGTGGCAATTTTGTAGAAAATTTACAGAAATGAAAGTAATAAAAAACTGTGTATCGGCGTATAAGACACACCCTGTTTTTCAGACCTATTTTCAAAAAAAAAAAAAAAAAGTGCGTCTTATACGCCGGGAAATACGGTAAATCGGGCTTTCTAATACCAGCTGTAGTCCTATAGTGTGGTTGAACCAAAGTCTCCCAACCTTTGTTTTTCAACCGGTTATTTAATATGGAGACCACGGCATCATGCCGCTTCACCTGAATACCACGAGTTCGAAAACTCGTGGTATTCAGGTGTTGGGCAATATGAGAAAGGGTTTCACTGTAGTGGCAACCTACCCTACAACATATGTCACCTCTACGGTCGCTGGTTGTGCCGGCTCTCGTGGGCAGGGCATTGATCCTAGCATGATTAAGTCAATAAATTCGTAACCAAGTAAGAATCTAGTACCTTTCCGTACCCATTGATGCTGGGGGTATGGAAAGACTAACTAGATTAGATCCATAAAGTGATGCACCATCAACAGAGCTATATCGTTATGTAGCTCTTTTCTTATGCTCGGCTATGCAATCTCTATCAGTCGACCTTAATAGTTGGTCCACCCTATAGGACACCGAGGGTCTTCCTGGATAATAGGACAACGAAATGCATCTCTGCAAATTTGAGAAGTGGATATTTCTAATTTCTTAATTCTATTATAACGGAGGAGTGGGATAAGCCAGCGGAGAGAAAGGATATCAAGTCCGCCGTCCTTCACCATGGCATGAAAATAGTCAACAGGAGTATCTAAAGGAAACCTAAGCCATGAACGAACGGCAGAGCGAATAGCCTTATCAATACGGGATAGTACTGAGACATCGGTACGCTCGAGTATCAACTTATGATAGTACCTAGGGAGCAAATAATTTGAAAGAAGGAAAAGCATTTGCTGGGGTTTGAGAGGAGCTTTTCTTAAAGATGACAAAGCATTTTCTAAAGAGAAGGGAATAGAAGACCGTCCTTGTGGTGTAAAGAAGATATCTCCATCCTCCAGGACAGTAAGGCAATGCAATGGCCTATCGTGCAGGAAAAACCTCAAGATTTTCGACCTTTAGCTTGTTGTCACGCCCCGAAGGGACAAGTGCTAATGAACAGGACATCTCTACGTTTATGGTAAGACCTCTAACATGAAAGAAGTCGACTGCCCGGTTAAGGAGTTCCTGCAGGCTTACCTTAGTGGAGGCCACGAGAAACTCTACAGTTTTGCTAACTGTTACGGTTCGGATTTAAGGGAACCTACCTAGCCCAGCATTTATATCATGCAGCCCTGCTGCTTTTTATTTTAATTTCGTGATCATTATGACCGTCTCTATACTTCATAGAGCCCTTTGAATTCCAGTATTTGGTTCAAACCGTTCAGAAGATTATAAACCGTCGTAGAGTTTATAATGTTCTATTTTGTAATATTTTTATTCAATTTTACTTATAACATATACACACATTCTAATTTTGTCATAGAAACATTTCATCAGCAAACCATTATTTATGTTATGTATATCGTTTTCTACGGTGCTTATGAATCAGGCCGACAACAGATTTGGCTACTTTTTTACTTTATTTTATTTGTAGTTTATTTCATCTTTTAGTACATTCTGACACAAGACATATCTATTGGATAATCGCAAATAGGAAAGACAAACTTTCATTTTCTCCTTAAATTGTCTTTCATTTCCTTGTCTTAAATCTTCAGATTATTTCTCATACGAAATTTACTTTTCCTATCTTTAATTTCGTTTACTGTTGCCTTTATCTTCTTTTTCCATTCGCCAACATTTCGAAATGCATTTGTCATTTTCGAATCAAGAAAAGTAGCAACTGACTTAATTAATATTGACATCCGGTTTTACATGTGAGGCCTTTTATCTTTTAACACTTTCATTGCCAAGCTGAAAATTGGAATTTCGTGTGGTGGCCAACTTTTTTTTATTTTTTTTATTTAGTTAACGACGTCCAGGCGATAACGCGTTATCGGCCGTTTGGTGAGAACTCGCATCGCGTGATTGGCAATGAACGTGTTAAACAATCAACACGTCACGAGGTACCCAAACTTTTCACACTGGCACCCCTAAATAAGTTGTCTTAATTTTTGCGACTCCACTTCCTTTAATAATTAAAAAAACTTATTAGATTAAATTTCCAATTAAGTAAATTATAAACGCTGAGAGTTTTTTGATGAAATTTTTATAAGTGCTACTTTATGTGAAATAAATATTTTATCCATCATGGAGCGTCAGTACAGGTCTGTGGAAATAGCGCTAGACCACCAGAAGAACTTTATCTAGGCTTTTTTATTTTATTTTTTATTTTATTTTTTCAGTCGGTTTCTGAGTATATTGATCTTTCACACAGGCAAGCAGTATGTTCTCATGGAAATTGTAGTTTATAATACATGCCTTATATATAAACTCCACCTTCACACCATTCACAAATATGTATGGTCTTAGTTCCAAACACTCAACGATGTTCATTGCCATTTCCAATCTGCAAAACCACACCCCCAATTTCCTTGTATAAACACCGAAATGTCAGTTACTCATCTCAGGCCATTTTATATATATATATTGTTTGCGTTTGGCAGGATTTTTTTTCTTTTTTTTTAATAAACAGTATATACATTGAGAGCACTGACATTAATCATCTGTCAATTAAATCTTCCTCTAAAACGTTTGAATGAAGAATTAATTTCATATATCAACTATTAAAATACAAAGAAACAGTTAAGCTATGAAACTCACGGTTTTCGAACAAGATTTAGCACATAACATTTTGTGAGCCAATTTTAAGAATTTATTCCGTTGTATTTATTTATTTATTTTTTTCCGTTGGGCTTCATTTTGACTAATTATTTTTAATGCTTGATCGCAGCCAATATTTCCTATTTATTCAAAGTTAGTTTGAAATTACGTCATGGTAGTGGAGGTGTCGGTGCAATGGCTGACACCTCACCATTATTTAGAAATAATGGTGAGGTGTTGGCCATTGCGCCGACAACCTCCACCATCCTCACCATTATTTCTAAATCAATTTATAAACATTCAATGACTTATCCTGATTATATATATATATATATGATTGCTTTTTAATATTTCGTTCGTTATTGTGCAGGAAGAACGGATGCGACTGGCAATGCCGATTTCCTAGTGGATGAATTCATTAACGGCTTGAAGAATGACTCGACGATCAGGAATAAGTTTGATCCTCTTAAAATACCTGACGTGACTTATGGATCCATCAAAACTTGGAACGGTTTCGTCTACGGTCTAAGCAGTATACATCGCGATGGACAATGCACGTTACTAGGTGGTGATAACGGAAATTTCACACTAAAGTTGAAGTTAGCAGTAAAGAATCTCAAATTTACGTTAAACTACGAAATTAATAAGATCATCACATTTGACGGGGATGTCAGAGGTAAAGTGGATTCAATACGAATCGATGGGACAATAATTGCAGACCCGGAATGGCAAAACATCTTATGCAGTATACGAGTGAGAGAACTTGCAGGATTAGAAATAACCTACATTAACGGATTGAGTTTTCTTTTTAACTGGTTGCTGAAAATAATAGTCAATCACCTAGCAAACAAGCATCGAGACGAAATTATCAGCGCACTGGAAACCAATTTAAAAGAATTCCTACAGTCCAAAATTAAAACTCTTATGTAATTTTAAGGAGAAAAATAATCCTAAAAATGTTTGTTTTTGTCCTTCCGAAACTATGTTAATAAAAAGTGGGTTGAAAATCGAAGTTCCATCAAGATGGAAATATTTATATTGAATTGCATACAAAAGAAAGCATTCCGATTTTTATCTTTAACACGTTCATTGCCAAGCTGAAAATTGGAATTTCGTGTGGTGGCCAAATTTTTATTATTTTTTTATTTAGTTAACGACGTCCACGCGATAACGCGTGATCGGCCGTTTGGTGAGAGCTCGCATCGCGTGATTGGCAATGACCGTTCATTGCCAAGCTGAAAATTGGAATTTCGTGTGGTGGGCAATTTTTTTTTTAATGTTTTTATTTAGTTAGCGACGTCCACGCGATAACGCGTGAACGACCGATCGGTAAGAGCACGCGATATCGCGTGATTGGCAATGAACGTGTTTCTACAGATTTAAATTGTAATATGTCGATTTTATCTAAAATTTAGGTTGTTTTTAAGTTTCAGTCCTTTATAATTTTTTTTTTTTTAAGTTTGAGATTATGATTTATTTTGAATGTTTTTTAAACGTTCTTGGAGTTTATTTCTTAATCTAATATTTACAGAGCATTTTATCATTCACTATGGATATTTTATCATTTAAGAAAATAGTAAATGGTAATGAAAAATAAAGGTGTGGTCTGTGCAGTAATTCAGAAACTTCAGATATGGATCATGGACAACTAGCTGTATTACGCACGATATCGTGACATGCAACTACGATGACTCAGATGTGTTTTAACACCGCTATAGTCTATTCGTCTGCGTTTAGTTACCCAAGAGGTTCAACTTGGAAAGGGATTTGTGCACATTTAATTTTCACGAAATTCTGGCGTCTCCTTTTAAGAAAGCTTTGCTTAAATTAGGAGTACATAAATCAGACTAATGTGGACCACCTGGCAGTTTAAATTGAAATTGATTGCACCGCAATGTCAACTTTGCATTACGATAGTTGTTAATACAATTTAATGCGCCGTATTAATATAACAAATATATTAAAATGAAAACTCATTTAATTAATTTTATTTAATATATACAGTATGTGCCGAAAGTAGACTATTTTTTGGAATTTGTTGATTATGAAATGCAAGACATGTCAACTTCTGAAAGAAAGTGTGATAAATTTGTATTATATCTTTTAAATATAAGAGCGAGAGAGAGAGAGAGAGAGAGAGAGAGAGAGAGAGAGAGAAATGCTATTTGTTCAAGAGTATGCCAAAGTATTGCAACTTAAATGAATACGAAATATGAATACAAGACAGTATTCATATTTCGGAAAATTACAAGAAAATCATACGAACGACTGATTGTGCTGTACCTATGCGTTAACCTTAATTTTATAATTTTTTCCCCTTTGTTTCGCATGGTCAGCATTCTGAAAACAAATTTCCTACGTACCCATGCAGAAAGTCAGTATAAACATATTTTCCTTGAAGAGAAGGGATACGATTTCCTCGGTAGATGACGCCACCAGATATAGCTTGGCCTTTCGGATGAGAATGGGAATGAATTGGGAGCTGATCTCCATGCGGTAATAATGTACCAGAAGCCACTAGACAAACAAACAAACAACATTTTAATTTTAATATTAAAATAAATAGCATCGCATTTTGGTATAGCAATGCTTAAGACTAAAACACGCACAAAAATATGAATTATTCCCGCTCAAGCAATCGCGAAGTCAACTCAATATTTGTCCATCAGCTGGAAGGACACTGACATATTAGACAAAATCTGATCCTGTCTGAGAGGCGAGGAACCTGAAGAAAAGACTTTTCAACTGAAGATTAGTTCGTGAGCTTCCTTCAGACAAACAGGAAAACATGTGCAATTGCATTTTCTATAACTTCAATCAAACAAAGCCAAACTCAATCAAGCATGCGTATTCTTGAAGTCAATGGCATGGAGAATCTTCTATCCAACTTTGCATTACTATATACTGACCCGTTCAAAACTGACTCTTTATACGATTGTGATGGAAGAACTAAATATTGCCGTTTCGTTCCAATGGGAATGATTTGCAGTGGAAGTCTTAAGAGGCCATAAATATGTATAGAGGTTGGTTGAAATTAACGTTCTGAAACTATATATTTATATGTGTTCTCCGGAAGATTTGCCTGGACAGAAAAACCCATATGAGTTATTGATGTGAGTTGTTTTCGGAGGTATCAAGAGTATTTTCGGGAGCGTAAACTCTTGACGCTTCTGTAACGCTGCTAAACACATTTTCAGATGAAATGCCTTCATGAAGGTTCTTTGCGTCCTAGACTGAATTTTAACCAGACGCCTATACAGGCACTTGCAAATGAAAACACAAAACAGTGAATCAAGAAGTAAGACACAAAAGATTACAGAAGATTAAGCATTACAATATCAAGGCATTTCATGGATTACTATCGTCTGTTGTTAGAGTTCCCGATTTTACTACGGGAAAAAAAAAATTAGAACTTAAGTAATAAAAGAATAAAAATATCTTTAAAATTAAGATGATAAAAGTACGGATTTTTCCCCTTAACCGAAGAAACTCGGTTTTAACTCCAGTCCGACTGCTAAACAGTTTCTTCAGTTGCTCAGTTTCTTCCAAAAAAGTTAGTGCTAAGGAATGCACCTTACTCACAATGGTCATAACAAGGTGTAAAGAATTTATAAATAAGTAATAATTACATCATATAATATATATTCTGAAAATGGAGTAGCAAGTTTAATTTCTTTAGCAATAACTTTTGGAACTCTGTAGGCAGCTGGTTCGAGTCCCGTCCTTGACGTGAGGAACCTTTATCTGATCTTTTTCGACGAAAGGTCAGTTAGCCGGTTTCATACGGAGATATGGGTTTTTTCACGCAGAAACTCGGGTTTTTCGTCCCCAAGAACAAGCAAACCAGTTCCGTGAACACGCGGATTACAGTCAGGAATACTTAAGATGGTCCCTCCAGCCATAGGTCTGATTCGTCAGCTATGCCGGTCCCGGGCCCGGATAAAAATAGGGGGGGAGGGATTGAGATGGTTCCATACCTCCTCATAAAAGGGGACCATGGCAGCTGTATCATCATACGAAATAAACAAAAACATTCAGAGAAAGACTTATACAAAAATTTCCTCTAGTCGGTAAATGGAATCGACTTTAAAACGGTCTTTCTTCGGGTGGCCTATCATTATGGATGCAAATGCCAACTCCACAGGGCTACACAGCTAATTTCAAGATTACTGAAAACCTAAATACCTAAAGCTCCATTCACTTCGATCCTCTTCATTTCTCAAAAGCAGTAGATGACACTCTTTCAGTTTAACTTTTTTATGGAAATCGACAAGCAGACGGCCTCCACATCTCACCACCGCTGAGGTTGATCCATTTCCACGCCGTGCTAGATAAAAAATGATGTTCCTAATCCTAACTAGTATTTTTTATTGTATGTCTTCATATGTTCTATGGCTGCTGATATCAAGATCCTTTGTAATACTTCAATTTTAATATCTGGTACCGACGGGAGCGGCTCGTGCATAGGGAATGCGGAACTGCTGCATCCCCAATTTTTCTCGATATATAAATATATTTATTAATTTATTTATATTTGCTTGTAATATTTAATTTTATCATCAACAATCCTATACAATTCCCTTATTTTGTATTAAAATAATAAAAATCCATCTTGTAGCACTTAAGAAGGCGAAGGACGCTAGCAGCACTGTGTTTACCACAGTGTCATTGCTACGCGCGCAAGCATATGCACGTCATAGTGAGATGCGAGCTATTACCGTAATGCGACACTGTCCGTCTGTTCCACTGTTGTTTATATGCAGTTTGCTCTAGTAGTAGAGTGTTCGTAGTGCTTATCGTGTTTACTACGTCTCTTTAAATATTTGGACATTACAATTAAAGGATTTAATTGTAATATCAAAAAATTGTAAATCCTTTAAGTACAATTAAAGGAATGGATTTATTTTTAAGTAATTTTGAATTATACTGTATTACTTTATCGATAATAAACAATATTTTTTCATGAAACAAAACAAGGAGAATATATTTTATTTTTAAGTAATTTTGAATTATACCAAACTGTATAATTTTATCGATAATAAACGATGTTTTTCATGTTTAATTTTTATTTTTTATTTTTACCATAATTTTGATATTTTGCAAGTTGCAGAACCTTGCAGCACCCCCCCCCCCACCCACACACCCACACACACACACGATTTCAAGTCACGAGCCGCCACTCGGTACCGATGTCATTTGTTCAGTCAAATATATTACTCGAGAACTTTCATATCTGTCATCTCTACCAACTGTTTTATTTCTAGGTTAGAAATGAACGGCATCTTATATGCTATTACTAATTTGGTGTTTTAGCTAATTTTTCCTCTCTAATTCTATGTAAATTTATTTATTTCTCAGCTGTCCACTACCAGCTTTACTTATTCTATTACCATTTTCATAATTAATTTTCCATATTCACTAAAAATGGTGCCCAGATGTTATATTTATTTATTTTTTTTTTATTTTTTTTTGTATCGTTTAAATACTTTAAATACCGAGATGCAAATCATGTTTTCTGTATTCCTGCCAATTTTCATAGTTTTTTGTTTTATTTTTTATTTTATTTTTTACGTATTACACTGTTTTTCCGTTGACATCAATGACAAACACTAATAACAAAATTATCTCGGTTAAAGTCCTGATTTCTAAGATACCAGACAAGTTTAGATAATCAAGAAGAAAAACAATAAATGCTTTCAAATGATGGCTAGGAAACCCATCATTATCTTATATTCTCTATTGTTTAAGAGATGTCTGTGTAATGCAAGACAACATGTCAAGATGAGTTAGCCACAATAAATTGTGTAAAACAGACAGCAGGAGGCTCAATACTAGTGGGAAAAAAATGCCCCTTGATTGATATTTCATACAGTGTACTTAGAGAAGTGAAATAAAAATTCTTATTTAATCTATCACTGTTTCTTAACTGAGCTATTTTAAAAGAACGGTCAGTCCAATGTATGAAATAAGCACAAGTGTTAACGTTTGAAACCGTAGCTTCTCAGAATTGCAGCTTGTTTAATGAAATTAAATCTGAATCGATCAACTGAGCAATTTTAACGGGCTTCAGTAGAAGGTTGACAAGGCACTCATCAATGATACACACACACACACACACACACGCGCGCGCGCGCGACTCCCATGAAAGGTTGAAAGCCTATAGTACATTAGCACCGTGAGTGGACTAAATATTTATTTTATTTTTTTTATTAATTTAATTAAGTTTTTATTTTTTACACAGTTTAGTAATCCTGCTCTGGAGATCAAACATAGAACTTTTTAAGCCCCTTCAGGCCTCTAATAAGCGAGGCGGTGGTCTCACACCGGGAAATGAAATTCATCAGATACAAATGAAATTTCACGCAGCTGAAACTAATTTATATGAAATTCATACAAGTCACATTTCGAGTGTTTCATATGGCTAATTCTGTTTATCATTTTCTTTTCTTTGTTAATTCACTGTTCAGTATTCTATTATGACCTTCAGGTTATGATAATCTATTGAATGCGATGCACTATGGAATCAACGACGATCTGGAACCGTTCGCTTGAGGATTCACATATTCTTCAGCTAATGAAGCTGAACTAAATTAAACCAAATTGAGAGTTGCAGGATCTCTCTCTCTCTCTCTCCCAGAAGAAAAAAAAAACATACATACACACACACACGCGCGCGCGCACACAGTTATACGTATACTTCTAAACAAGTGTATTCTATTTTTCTACTATAGAATTGCATATGTTGCTGTTGAAATCAGTCATTCGAGATGACTGCAGAGTACACTGGATTATGGTATTGCACCAGGCAGTCTTTTCAGGCCTGTGAAGGAAGACTGGTCATATCTTATAAAATTTCTCTCCTAATTAGCAATCAATGTCAATGGCGACTGCTCCCCACTAGATCAAAAGTCTTGAAAGGTTTGTGCAGTCATCCTGCAGGTTGCCTTCTAATACTCTTAGACAACAGATTAACCATGAGTTATATAGAACTTCGTACAGTTGTGTTTATTTTATGAAGTCCACATGGACTAACGCTTAAGCATACGTGTGTTCAGGCTTAAGTGCTGTGAAGAATTCGTGTTAGAGGTTTAATGGAATATTAACAGCACTGAGAAAGGATTAAAACTAATTTTAATACTTCCAATATTTCGCTCCGTCACAGAGACATCTTCGGGGATTACAAAAACGTTTACACAAATACAATAAAAAGTGAAGCTAAAGTCCCACCTAGGTTGTGTGCCCTCTGTGGGCATTTGCAGGTGGCCTGGGATGTAAAGAGGAGGCTCTGATAATTAAAGTTTCCCAAATTTTGGGAGGTTTAATGCAACCGTATTTGTTTGAATTAGGTTGATTCCTGCGTGCAGATGCAGATTCAAAGAATAGTCTTTCTTTTTTGAATTCACTATGGTAGAGCATAGTAGTTTTTTTTTTCAGGAGTCCTACGAAATGTATCCAAAACGTGGTTTGCAAGGCCAGATTGACCATAATCGTGTTTGAAGATGTAAGAACTGTGTTCTTCTAACCGGATGGATGCTGACCTGCCTATTTGTCCGAAGTAGGCAAGTTTACAGGAACAAGGTACTCTATATATACACCAGACACTGAAAGAGGATAGAACTGGTCTTTAGTGGAGCGGATAAGGGTAGCAAGTTTACGGTGGGGCTTAAAAGCTGTACGGAGGTTGTACTGTTTTTTCTTTAATGATCTGGCTATTTTTTCTGAAGTACCACGGATGTACGGAATGGTGATGGCATTTCTGAAGTCCTTCTGAAGAGATGGTCGGGGAATGGGGAAGGACTTGATTATTTTTTTAATTCTGTAGTCATTATAGCCATTGGGAAGGAAGGTGTTGTGTATGCGTTTGAGTTCGGTTGAAAGGGCAGTTTTACTGAAACAAAGATTGTGGGCCCTATTGGTCAGAATTTTAATAATGCCATATTGCTTGGAGGGATGATGGTGAGAGAGTTTGTGAATGTATCTGCGTGTATGAGTAGGTTTTCTATATACAGAGAAAGAAAGGTTACATTAGGAAGGCGTGTTACTATGGTGTCTAGGAAGGGTCAACTATTATTATTTTCCTTTTCCATCGTAAACTGGATTCTTGGATGTAGACTATTGAGGTGACTGAGAAAAGAATCTAATGTGTCTGGACCATGAGGCCAAATAGAGAACACATCATCTACATATCTTAGCCAGATAGGTCTTAGAGGGGAAGAGTCAATGGCTCGTTTTTCAAAATTTTCCATGTAATAATTGGCAAGAGGGGATGAGAGGGGGGAACCCCATGGCAGTTCATGGTCCAGACACATTTCTCTGTATATAGAAAACCTACTCATACACGCAGATACATTCACAAACTCTCCCACCACCATCCCTCCCAACAATATGGCATTATTAAAACTCTGACCAACAGGGCCCACAATCTTTGTTCCAGTAAAACTGTCCTTTCAACCGAACTCAAACACATACACAACACCTTCCTTTCCAATGGCCATAATGACTACAGAATTAAAAAAATAATCCATTTCCTGACCATCTCTTCAGACGGACTTCAGAAATGCCATCACCATTCCTTACATCCGTGGTACTTCAGAAAAAATAGCCAGATCATTAAAAAGTACAACCTCCATGCAGCTTTTAAGCCCAACCGTAAACTTGCTACCCTTTATCTGCTCCGCTAAAGACCAGCTCCCTCCTCTTACGGTGCCTGGTGTATATAGAGTACCTTGTTCCTGTAAACTTGCCTATTTCGGACAAACAGGCAGGTCAGCATCTATCGTGTTAGAAGAACACAGTTCTTACATCTGCAAACATGATTATGGTCATTCTGGCCTTGCAGACCATGTTTTGGGTACATCCCACAGGATCTCCTGGAAAAAAACTACCATGCTCCACCATAGTAAATTCAAAAAAGAAAGACTATTCTTTGAATCTGTATCTGCACTCAGGAATCAACCTAATTTAAACAAATATGGTTGCATTAAACTTCCCAAAATTTGGGAAACTTTAATTATCAGAGCTCCCTCTTTACATCCCAGGCCACCTGCAAATATCTATAGAGGGCACACAACCTAGATAGAACTTTAGTTTCACTTTGTACTGTATTTGTGTTTGTGTGTTGTTACAAAACGTTTTTGTAATCCCGAAGATGTCTCTGTGATGGAAGCGAAATATTGGAAGTATTAAAATTAGTTTTAATCCTTTCTCAGTGCTGTTAATATTCCATTAAACCTCTAACATGAATTCTTCACAGCACTTAAGCCTCAATACACGTATTCTGATCATGCATGGTGATGAAATAGCACGCAAAGCAAAACAATGCGGTAAGTCGAAACTACGCTTATCGAGGCTATTAAATCGGCTGGCCTTTTTGAAAAGATGTTCAGACTCAAGAATTATTCCTAACTGTGTTAGGCTTATAACCAAATTTAAATCTAATAAAGCCCTTCGGATATACAAACGTGCTAGTCTGGCACTATTACGAGAGCAGATTACTGAAACTCGCGCCAGCCTCGCTAAGACAAACGCCGACATTGTATCGTTTCAGACAGCGCTCCGCTATACTCAATCCTGAACTTTGGTCTATTCTCCTTAGCATCTCAGAAGTTTCCTCTCAAAAAGAATTCCAGAAAATTAAAAATAAGCACATCAAAAAGTTCAATAACCTTTGCAAATCTAAACCACTACCTGAAGTTCAACCGCTCCATACAGTAGTCAACCTATCTTCTAAAATACTTTGCGAAGATGCCGTTAGTGCCCTAAGCCTCGGACATAATTTTGCCGTCGCACCTATTGAAGTTCCGGTATTGGACATTGAACGCGGAATCTGTCACTTAGCTCCAGAAACAGCCAATAACAGCAGACTTGACGTAGCTAACATTCTCTCCCGTTCTTCACCTCCTAAAGTTAATTTATCTTCCAGTCAACACTCTGCCCTCAAAAAATTACGGAAAGAAAAAAGTATTGTCATCACCAGAGCTGATAAGGGTAATGCCACAGTTGTTCTTAACGCCTCAGAATATAATCGGAAAATGGATTGATCGCGCTATCTACATACCACTGGAATCCCACAAAAGCTCAAGTTAAAAAATTAAAAAACCTACTTAAAAAAGTTTCTTCCTGGCCTCCTGACATTACAAAAAAACTCAAACCATTCTGTTCTCGTCCCCCCCCCCGGATATACGGTTTACCTATAGTAGATGCCACCAATGCACCTTGCTACAAATTATCAAAGCTAGCTCACTCTTTGATCCCCCCCCCCAAACTGGTCTTACTTAATCTTATGTAAAAAACTCCACCCATTTTAAAAACTTAATTGAAAATCTTACTTTAAATAATACAGATATATTGGTCAGCTTGAGAGATCACAGTTACGTTGGTACGGGCACCTGGTCAGAATGCCACAAGAGAGGCTCCTTCAGCAGGCCCTCTTTTCCAAGCCAGAGAGTGGGAGGCCACGTGGAAGGCCAAGGACTCGCTGGATAGATTATATCCAAAACCTTGGGTGGACACATTTGGGAATCCCACCAGAACACCTGAGCTTGGTGGCAGAGGATCGTAACCATTGGAAGTTCCTCTTGCAGCTGTTGCCCCCACAACTCAATTAGGAAGAGTGGGTATTGAAGATGTATGTATGTATGTATGTATATTGGTCAGCTTTGACGTCATCTCTTTCTTTACAAATATTCACCTAATTGACACCTCTTAAAAACGTTTTTCCTTCTGATATCTTAGAGCTCTTTTCCTTTGCCATCAACACTGGTTATTTCTCTTGGAAGAAAAATTTACAAACAGACGGAGGGAACTGCCATGGGTTCCCCCCTCTCACCCCCTCTTGCCAATTATTACATGGAAAATTTTGAAAAACGAGCCATCGACTCTTCCCCCTCTAAAACCTTCTATCTGGCTAAGATATGTAGATGATGTGTTCTCTATTTGGCCTCATGGTCCAGACACATTAGATTCCTTCCTCAGTCACCTCAATAGTCTACATCCAAGAATCCAGTTTACGATGGAAAAGGAAAATAATAATAGTTGACCCTTCCTAGACACCTTAGTAACACGCCTTCCTAATGGTAACATTTCTTTCTCTGTATATAGAAAACCTACTCATACACGCAGATACATTCACAAACTCTCCCACCATCATCCCTCCAAGCAATATGGCATTATTAAAATTCTGACCAATAGGGCCCACAATCTTTGTTTCAGTAAAACTGCCCTTTCAACCGAACTCAAACACATACACAACACCTTCCTTTCCAATGGCTATAATGACTACAGAATTAAAAAAATAATCAAGTCCTTCCCCATTCCCCGACCATCTCTTCAGAAGGACTTCAGAAATGCCATCACCATTCCTTACTTCCGTGGTATTTCAGAAAAAATAGCCAGATCATTAAAAAAAAAGTACAACCTCCATACAGCTTTTAAGCCCGCCGTAAACTTGCTATCCTTTATCTGCTTCACTAAAGACCAGTTCCATCCTCTTTCAGTGTCTGGTGTATATATAGAGTACCTTGTTCCTGTAAACTTGCCTACTTCGGACAAACAGGCAGGTCAGCATCCATCCGGTTAGAAGAACACAGTTCTTACATCTGCAAACACGATTATGTTCAATCTGGCCTTTCAGACCATGTTTTGGATACATTCCACAGGATCTCTTGGAAAAAAACTACCATGCTCCACCATGCTTCATCATTGTGAATTCAAAAAGAATTCACAAATATCTGCATCTGCACTCAGGAATCAACCTAATTTAAACAAACAGGATTGCATTAAACTTCCCAAAAATTGGGAAACTTTAATTATCAGAGCTCTCTCTTTACATCCCAGGCCACCTGCAAATGCCCATAGAGGACACACAACCTAGGTAGGACTTTAGTTTCAGTTTGTATTGTATTTGTGTGTGTTGTTACAAAAAGTTTTTGTAATTCCCGAAGATGTCTCTGTGACAGAGCGAAATATTGGAAGTATTAAAATTAGTTTTAATCCTTTCTCAGTGCTGTTGATATTCCATTAAACCTCTAACATGAACGCTTAAGCATCCTGCTCGTTAAGTGTGTACATTTCCACTCATTTTCGTTCTTTCTTGGCATTATCTTCAAAAGTATTCCTCTTGACTAGAGTTACTTATTGAAAGTTTTATCATTTGGTTATAAATTAAATTAAAGATGCCGAGAAATTATATTTTTGTTTAATCCTTTATTTAAGTGTAAGCAAACAAAGTTTGTGACTAGGTTACTCGTATACAGAGACTAGTGGCTTCACATTAATTGCCCCATAATGCAAAGTATACATCCTTTCTAGTGTGTATAACACTACCTCAATGACCAATATCATAGACTTTCCATTAACCGTTAATAAATACATACGGGTAGTTTGGCCTATTCATCTACCAAAATGTCAGCCATTTCCTATAGTGAGATGGGACGAGTTGGTGTTCTTGCTTCTGTTCTAGTCTTTCTTCAAGAAAAGAAAGTAGTAGTCTTCACTATTTTTGTAATACATTCTCTTAATTTCGTCCCGTAGTCCGCACGCAACCATATGCCTAGGGAAGGAGTGTCCTGGGTTCGATTCCCGTCGACGGCGTGAGGAGCTTAAGGATCTTCCTCAGTCATAGCCAAGTTAGCTGGTCTTGGGCGTGGACAGCAGGTCCCCCCCCCCCCCAGTTTATCTGGGGTTTTTCACCCCGCAGGGAAACCGGCCCCGTGAACACACACGGATACAGTCATGAATATCGTCCTTAGGGGATGTAGCAGAGGATTGGCGATCCGGCTGGATTAATACGCCAGTAACCCCTCATTAGGCGGGAACTCAACTCGTCCTAGACGGATGAGAAGGATAGGAGGAGTTTCGTCCCAATCTCTCTTTTTCCCCTTTCATATAGTGCACCACCAGAAGTACACAATGGCTAACATTTCTGAGTATGAAGTACAATTTCTTGTAGTATCCTTCACTTAAAAATGAACAATATGAGAATATATTAAATGATATATAAATTACATCGAAATCAAGACTCAGTAAAACGATGACCACCTTAAAAAATAGTGGCTTACTACGTATTACTATGATTTTTATTATGTGATACCTCCAAGGATTCATCGCGGGTGGGCACACAACCCACCGTCTTAATCCTCCACCCTACTTAATCCTTCATCTACACACAACACCACTGTTTATACACTACGCTAAAATCCGTCAACTACACACGTCGCACTATCTATACACTATTCGATCAACTGCACACATCGCCATCCACCGCCACTAATAGTATGTTTTATCTGTAAATTGCATGTTTACTATTGCCTATTTGTCTGTATGCAAATCGGCATACAAGCAAATCAGCTTCCATTTTCCCTCCGGAAACTGTTTTTTTTTTTTTTTATTTCTTCCTTGGAGAAAAACTCTACTACCTTCAACTGTCCGCGCAGTTAACCTAGTGGCTATGCGCTTCGCAACCATATGGATGGGGAAGGAGTATCCTAGTTTCGATTCTCGTCGACGACGTGAGGAGCTTAAGGATCTTCCTCAGCCATAGCCAAGTTAGCCGGTCTTGGGCGTGGACAGCAGGTTCCCCCCCCCCACACACACACACCAGTTTATCTGGGGTTTTGCATCTCGCAAGCAGGCAAACCGGCCCGAACATGGATACAGTCATGAATACTTAGACAATGTCTGAATTGTCAGCTATGCCTTTCCCGAGCCCCGATAAAAATAGGGGGGATTGAGGTAGTGCCGTACCTTCCCGTAAAAGAGGATCACTGCCGTTGAATCACCATACGAAATAAATGAATGAATGAACCCTCAATTCACGGTCAACTGAAAAGCCCATATAAGTTTCCTCTCGTCACGAAGAGAATCAAATTCAGGTCTGTTCCAGTCAAAGGATGCAATGTCTCTTCGTTCTTCTAACTGCACTACAGAGCTGAACATGAGCAAAGAAATAATTTATTATTATTATTACCTCAAGATCCCATGGAGTCAAAGACTCGTCTAGAATTTATCCATCAGTCATTTATTATAAATACCAGAAGCGTGCAACGGTTATCTTACTATTTATAATAAATCGAATACGAATACCATATTGCTACATGCATTACAATAGTAATTTTAAACAAATTCTTTATTGTAATATGTGTTAAAATATGCCATAAAATAATTAAGATCTCAAAAATAGTGTTGAAACATTTTTAAGTAATAACGAAAATGCTAAAAAAGAAAAATGTACTTTTAAAGAGATGAGAAGCAAGTATCCCCTAAGATGACTGAGGAATAGGAAACAAAAGTAAACAGCTGGTTTCATAAAACAGGAAACAACTTTTTTAATTCGTGGCATTAAGCATCATTTAATTTACTAGGAGTTTTTTTTCTTTCTTTCTGAAACTGTACATTTACCATCTTTTCTAAAGAAAACTTTTCCAAAAGGTTTCTGGATGAAACCTTTGATAGTTACCGGTATTTCGTCACATGTAATGCATGGTTTTTATCTTGTTTGCTGCTCTTTGTCGTTCGTAATATCCATACCATTAAATATTCAAAGCGCAAAAGATAAACCAAACGATCATTTCTGCCTTATATTCTTGGTAACTAGGGCAAACATAGGACGTAACAAAAATGCTTCTATTTTTGGTTGACCGTTTATTTTTATAAAGATGCTTTATATTCATAATATTATTGCGGCATGAAGAAAATTAAAAAAAAAAAAGAACGAAAATTTGGATCCTTCAGTTTAAATACATCGACAGAAGACGAGTTTATTTTAAGACTACCAACTTAACTGTTTTTCTTTGCAGAGCCAACAGCATAAGAGAGTAGATCGAAATGAACTGGTCATTATTATTTTTTTTTTTTAATTTACAAAAGAAATATTTGCTTTTTTATGATTATAGCCTGCTTAATGACAAAATAAATAATTAAATACTACTAACTACCAATAATAATAATAATAATAATAATAATAATAATAATAACTGTAAATTTTAATCTGGGAACTTGTAAACTACGATGTATCCAAAAAAAAACTGTGAAAATAACGAAGGTGTTTATGTTTAAATCCTGAAGTTCTAGATATGGCGACGGACAACAAAGCAAGCGTGTCTAGAAACTTGTCATTTATCTTTTCAACATTTCTTCATTACATGCTTTCTTTGCTGTCTGTCGTCTTAAAAAATTAATATTTATCAAAAGAAGGAATACTTTTTTTACTGATCTGACTGGAAAAAAAAAATTATGTTTAAACACAGGGGTTGCTCGTGCATAGGCACTGCGGAACTGCAGCACCCCCAATTTTTCTCGATATATAAATATATTTATTAATTTATTTATATTTGCTTGTAATATTTAATTTTATCATCAACAATCCTATACAATTCTCTTATTTCGTATAAAAAATAATAAAAATCCATCTTGTCACACTTAGGAGGGCGAAGGATGCTAGCAGCACTGTGTTTACCAGTGTCATATTGCTACGCGTGCAAGCATATGCACGTCATTGTGAAATGCAAGGTATTAGCGTAATGCGGCACTGTCCGTCGTGCAGTTCCACTGTTGTTTATATGCAGTTTGTGCCAGTAGTAGAGTGTTCGTAGTGCTTATCGTGTTTACTCCGTCTCTTTAAATATTTGGACATTACAATTAAAGACATAACATTTGTTACAGTTTTTATTTTAGAACATTATTGGGGTTATTGACAATTATGACCTCAGAAATGCAATCTCAAGAAATAAGTTCTGTGACAGTAGTGACTGTATGTGAACTACAAAAACTTAAATTTTCACAGTTGACTCTCGATTAGAAAGTTTCTATTAAAATAAGAGGCCGTCCTTTACCCGATATTCAAATATCTCAGGCAGGAATAAGCAATGATACATTAAAAGTTTTAATACAGAGTGGTATACAAAGTTGGCTATGTGGTTGTGAAGTGAAAAATGCACTATTTTGTTTTTCGTGTTCGTTGTTTGGAGGTGATACGAAATGGACAAAGGATGGTTTTGTAAATATAAATAAAATGAAAGAAAAAACGGAAAAACATGAAACGTCAAAAAAAATATTGAAAATGCAGTTTCTTTGTCGCTTTTAGGAACTGTAGATATTAAACAAAAACTTAGTAAGGCCTACAGAATTTCAATTAATGAGCATAACAAAAAGATTGCTAAAAACCGCGAAATTTTATCCAAAATAATTGATTGTATGTTATTTTGGGGAAATTTTGCAATTCCTTTACGTGGACATGACGAAAAAGATGATTCGGCAACTCCAGGTCTATTTAGGGGGTTAGTGAATTTTGTGTCCAAATTAGATCCAGATTTAAGAAACCAGTGCAGTCTTAATGGTGTTTCTGAGACTATTCAGAATGAGATACTCGATTGTATTTTGAATTATACTGAACTGTATAATTTTATCGATAATAAACAATATTTTTTCATGAAACAAAACAAGAAGAATATATTTTATTTTTAAGTAATTTTGAATTATACCAAATTGTATGATTTTACCGATAATAAGCAATATTTTTTCATGTTTAATTTTTTTTTTACCATAATTTTGATATTTTATCCAAACACGTATACACTGTACTTACAGTGTGTATGTATATTTCGAAAGTTGCACATCCCACGATTTCAAACCACGAGCCGCCACTGTTTAAACAATTATATTGTACAATAAGGTACAAATACAGGTATACCGGCGATTCTCCAGTTATTTCTGTAAGATACGAAACTTTTATTATTGGTGTGTGTTCGTGGTGAGGATGAAATATCTTATTCTGTTAAAATAACATATAATTATTTATTTATTATAGATACAAGGCTGAATTATGACGATTGTCACTGTTGAAATCATGAAAAGAATTATATTTTCTCAATTATCGCTACACGAAACAAAATGCACCAATCTAATGCAGTGTCGGAATGTCGAAACCGACACTGCTCGTTGAGCAGTGTCGCTACAGGTAAATTATATGCTTGTGTGCGTTATTTCTATGTACGAAACTTTTATTATTGGTGTGTGTGTTCGGGGTGAGGGTGAAATATTTTTAATAAAGCAAATTGTTTTAATATGTAAATTTATTTATTAATAAATTAGCTACTGATTAGGAAAAATGAATTATTTTTCTTATCTTGTATATGCAGTACCCCACTTTAAATTTTTGCCGGCCGCCAGTGAGTCAAATGGATGTATAATCTTATCAAGCAAGAGATTCGTAAGAAAAAGATGATGTGGAAGGAATACCGTGTGCATAAGGATGATGTCCGTTATGAAAATTATAAAAGAATAACTGTACTGAATGCAGATGGTGTGTGTGTGTGACAGATGCAGAAGAGGTTGTTCAACTAACGAGTGCCTTTTTTGCTAAAAGTTATCAACCTGGTTTATGTGACATTTAGTTCACTGCTTTCTCTTCACTGGATGAAGAAACTCAGGTATATGAGGAGGAGGTATTACTGCTGTTGCACAAGCTGAATAAGAATTCAATAATAGAGGCTGATGGGATATCAGCACATGTGCTAAAAGAGTGTTCAGCTGAACTGCTATTCCTTTGACCAGACTGTTTAATATGAGTCTCAGAACAGGGAAGATTCCGCAGGAATGGAGAGAATGTATGGTAATTCCATTGCACAAGGGTGGTCCAAAGAACTATCGACCAATTAATATCTCAGGTGAGGTGGTGAGATTTTGGAATTGGCCAGGACTCGCATTCAGAAATGGGTTAACAGAGAATTTCTACTTTGCAATGAGCAACATGGGTTTGCTAAGGGAAGGCCATTTTTTTTTAACAACTTGCTCACATTCTATAAGAATGTTGACATTGAACTAGACAAGGGGAATGGATACACCACACTTTGGATTTTGCTAAGGCTTTTGACAGATTACAGCAAGCTAGACTGTTGCATAAATTGGAGAATATGGATTTGGATCCTCTTATCTATGCTAATATAGAATATCAGCATGGATAAAAGGATGGCTGACTGACAGATATCAAAAAGTGATATACGGCGGACGTAATCTGCAAGATTTAAGGTATCAAGTGGTGTACCACAAGGATCAGGTCTTGCTCCACTTTTATTCAATCTTACATTAATGATATTGGGAAGGATTTGACAAGCGACATACAACTATTTGTTGATGATGCAAAGATAGGTAGGTTAATCAGGAATGCTGCTGATATGCAATACTGTACTTGCAGAATGATTTGAATAGGCTGGAATTGTGGGCATGGGAAAATGGATGTCAGTTCAATGTAAAGTCATTCATTTCGGCATGATTAGATATCTAATGTCGTATTATACTGGTAGGATTATGCTAGAAGATACTGATGAGGATAGGGATCTTGGAGTTTTAGTAAATAGGAAATAGAAGTTCAAGGGTCATATAGCAAAAATTTTGAATACAACTCAAAAGATAATTGCAATGCTGAACGTTCACATGTAAAGATAAGGATGTCATTTTGACTCTTTATAAGGCCTTGATAAGATCTCACTTGGACTATTATGCGCACGTCTGGTATTCTGGTTTCCGTTGTGATTCTGATATATTGGAGAGAGTGCAAAGGAGAGTGTTAAAAATATCAGGATTGTGGGATACTGATTATGAAGACAGACTGAAAATTTGTAGACTGCAGACACTGGCAAACAGGAGAAAGAGTGGGGGGGTGATATGATTGAGACTTACAAACTTCTGAAAGGGTCATACAGGATTTCAATTGATGGAATTTTTCAAATTATGGAGGGTGGGGAAAGGACAAGAGGGCATCCTTGGAAGCAAAGAATGAAGGCCGCTAGGAAGGGGGTGAGGGGTAGATTTTTCTCTCATAGGGTGGTGCGTGATTGGAATGGATTGCCATTGGATGTTGTGAGTGAAAGCAGTGTGAATGAATTCAAGAATAAGTATGATAGCTGGTGTGTGTAGTATGTGACCTCCCTCAGTGAGTCTCTGACTCCATGGATGTCTCTCTCTCTCTCTCTCTCTCTCTCTCTCTCTCTCTCTCTCTCTCTCTTTTAAACTGTAATAACATTTTATTTATCACCATACAGAGTACTGGATTTACATATATATAATAAAGCATACTATTACATTTTCTGATCAGTACAAAATGTCGAGTACAGTGATTTTTTTAAAATCTAATTTTACATTTTTTTTTTCAATATCAATATCATAGCTTATTATTATACAGCCTATTTACATGTACACATTTTTTTTAATATCAGTATCTTCATTATTATTATAAACCGTACTGATTGTTTTTTTACATAATTTGCAGTCTTTGCTTAAGAGGATTACGTGTAGTTGAATGAAGCGGATTAATCCCACCTACTTCGAAGCTCGGGTTAGCTTTTATGAAGAGAGTGGGAGTAGCCTTCACTATTTATGGATGGGATGCAGGCATTGGATGCTGGTGATTTGTGATGTGTATATTAGTGTTAATGGTATTAACTTTGTTGGTATTTTTTCCAGAGTTCGTGTTTTAATGTTCTGTAGTCATCTATGTGTTTTAAATTTCTTGGTAGGTTGTTGAGTAGCGTGGGTATCTGATGTGATCTCACAAAAGAACCGTATGAGTTGTTGAAGGGTGTAGGGATGTAAAGGGTTGTTGCGGGTCGTGTTATACGATATATGTCTCTGTTGCTTCGATAGGCGATGTTGAAGTAATTCCTTAGTAATATTATGTGGTGTTTCAGATTTTTAATGCTCAGGATTCTGTGTATCGCCATGTGCTGGTCGGAAGGTTGTGTATAAGGTGTCCAGATCACTGTTGACACAATTTTCCTATGTAATATTTCTAATTTTGTTAGTGGCTGTTTGATGTATTTGCATAGACTGTTATACCGTATCTGAGTAGGGATTCGCAGATACCGTGATATAGGAGTTTTTTAATGTTAGATGGAATAATGTCTTCTACTTGGAAGAGTTTTGCTGCGATGATGCGGAATTTAGTGTGTAGGTAATCTATATGTTTTGTCCATTTAAGGTAGCAATCTGTGTAAAGACCAAAGTATTTTGCATGTGTTACAGGTTTGATTTCGGAATACTGGCAGGTTTTTTTGATATCAATGCAGCGGTAAGTGTATCGATAGTGGTGCGGGGCGCATGATTCTCGGGTTGTGTATTATCAATATCTGTGTTTTGGTGCCGTTGATTACAATTGCGTTTGGGTAGAAGTATGTTATGATTTCATTTAGGTCTTGTTGTGCTTTGGAGAGAGCCGTGTTGATGTCTGTGTGGATTGCTAGTAGTGCGGGTGTCATCTGCGAACTGAAATATTTGATTTCTTATGGCCAGGTTATGAACATCGTTAATGTTTATGTTGAATAGAGTGGGTAATAATATGGCGCCTTGAGGGACACCGTGTTTTATTTGTGTACCCCAACTGCGACACGTACCCATTTTTGTTACTTGTGTTTTGTTTGAGAGATAGTTCCTGAAAAAGGTGTGCAGTGCGGGTCCTCTTATCCCGATTGAGTATAGTTTAGTCATATTTATATGACTAAACTATACTCAATCGGGATTGATCCTTATATGATCAAATGCTTTGGTTAGGTCCAGCAGTATAAGGACGGCGTACTTGTTTTTGTCGAGAGCTTTGTTTATTGCGTCGGCGATGTCTTCTAATAAAGTGATGATGCTTTTTGTTTTCTGAAAGCCGTATTGGTTTTGTGAGATGATGTTGTACTTCTGTAAATAGTTATGTAGTCTGGTGTGTGCTATTTTTTCTAAAATTTTTTGAAATGACTGGTAGGGTAGCTATTGGTCTGTAGTTCTGAGTATCGTTTCTTTTACCATGTTTGTATATTGGTGTAATTACTGCAGTTTTTAGTTGTTGTGTGATAATGCCTGTGTCGAATATTATGTTCACGGGTCTCAAAAGTATTGGATTTATTTGTTCAAAGTGTGTTAAAAGGTCTATGAGTCTTATTTTGTCTATTTCTGGAGTGGTCTTTGGTTTTAGCTGTAAAAGTGCTTCTTTACATCCTGTTTTGTTAGGTGGAAAATATATAGTTTGTTGTTGACGTTGTGCCGTTAGTTTTTTTGTTGATTGCTGGTAGTGAAATGTGTTCATTTCTGGATCATTTATTTTAAGTAGGCAATTCCAGTCTGTACTTTTTACAAGGTTGTCGACAATGCTCTTTAATATGATCGAGTTTTGCTGACTTTTGTGGTGGTGAGAGGGGGGGGGAGGGGAGGGATAGGTAACGTAATAAAACGAAGTTGAGACAAAGTAGTGATTAGCATTGACGTTAATTACTGATGATGTATTGCATGGATGGGAGCCCGTATGCTTATATGATCAATGCATGATTGTGTTAGTGAATTGTTGAGTATTTCTTCTCCTGTTGGGGAGTTAATGGTGGGGTTTATGTCATACTGACTTAGTATATCAAGATATGTGCTAGTGGTTGAAGAAGCGTGGTCAAGAATATTTATATTAATGTCTCCTATAAGGATGAGCCTATGTGTTGTACGGGGTTTGATGTCGCTTAGCCATGCTTCTAACTCATGCAGAAAGCTAAGTGAATTATTATCTGGGGAGTCTGTATATTATGATTAATGTGTATTTGATACTATGTTTGTCGCTATTTGCGATTTCCAAAATTAGTGTTATCGCATGTTCGAAACGAGTTTGTTTTTCAGCCACACTGTATTTTTCTTTGATAAATGCCACGATACCACCTCCTCTTTTGTTTGGTCTACATAAGTTGTAGATTTGGTAATTTTTAATGTTGTATGCGTAAATTTCTGTGTCGTTTATTGCAACTTCGGTCAGTATTAGCGGTTCTATGTTTGTCTTGGTGTAGTTGAGCAATGTTATCAATGTAAGCCAGTGCTTTTTTATACTTCTTATGTTTGTGTGTATGATAGTGAAGTCGGTATTGGTGGAAATGTTGTCTGACCATTTCTTAAATTAGTCAAAGGCCTAGAAGTTTATATTGTCTGACTGGATATGTACGCCTATATTTGAGATCTCCATTATATAGTTTTTAAGTGATTTCTAATCTTGTTCTTAAGGATGTGAAGAGTTAGTGTTTTATATTGGTAGGCTGTGTAAGTCGGATTCTCTTGCATTTATATAAACTCGAGTGCTTTCATTCTTTCTCATAAATATCTGTGAATTCTTAGTCCACAGGAACTTGTAGTTTTTCTCTGTTTTTGTCATCCTTGCTTGATAAAAGATTTTTAAAATATGGAGTCCAGTGTTGGAGTTTCTTGTCAGTAAGGATCGACGTTTTCTTGCTTGCTGCAAGAATGGAGTCTCTCAGACTTCTACTGGTAAAACGAGCGATGATTGGTAGCGGTCTCTCTTTGTTTTTTTTTTTGTGAGCCTCGGTTAAGAGGCGATGTCTGTGGTTGCAACTTGAATGCCAATTTTACTGCCGATTAGTTACACTATGTTGCTTAAATCTTCAGTCTTTTCTTTGGTATTACCTCAATTTGAAGTACTTTTTTCTTTCTTTTTGTAGCATGTGCTCCATTTGACACATGAGTGTGTTTACCTCCTCTTTCCGCAATTCTTCATTTTCGCGCTTCAGTGTTTCTTGCGTTTCTATCGTTACCGTTAATTTTGTCTTTATTTCTCGCACGGTTTCTAACATTTCTTCAACCGTCATGTTATTGTACTGTATGTAATGTACTGTATGTAATGTGATACTCCTCGAATTTTTTGTTAATTTGTTCCATGTGTGTATTTAGCAAATCTTTAGCCATAAGTTTGAATGAATCTAAGTTGTCTCTGTAATTTTAGGATCAGGAAGGGACTTATTTTGATGTGCGTCGTTGCTTTTCCAATCAGCCAAGGAGGAAAGAAATTATTATTACTCAGAATCGTTTTGATAGCGGGAAAATAGTGTGTGTGTGTGTGTGTGTGTGTGTGACAAGGAATGTTACGAATTTGAACCACATGGACATATTCTCGCCTACACATCCTAACTTCTAAAGTTGTATTTAATTTCATCAGCCCGAGCGAATTTACTGCAACACACACTTTATTTAGCAAACTGGTAAGAAATGCTAACGGTAAATGATAAGAAATAACTGGTAAGAAATGCTAACGTTTTACAGACTTTAGCGAATAAATAAAAAATAAACTGAGAAATGGCATTATACAACTGCGTTTAAATAATTTAGTGAGCAATGAACATAATATTTTTGAAACTATTGACTTTAATCATGTTCACGATTTTGAAAAATGTAGAAAAAGATCTGTATAATGTTTGGTAAATAATGTAATAACTAAGCGATTGCTATTTTGTTGATAAACAATTCCGCGCTGTTAGCCTATTGCATTGCGCTTCGCAACCATATGCCCGGGGAAGGAGTGTCCTAGGTTCGATTCCCGTCGTCGACGTGAGGAGCATAAGGATCTTCCTCAGCCATAGCCAAGTTAGCCGGTCTTGGGTGTGGACAGCAGGTTTTTTTCCCCCAGTTTATCTGGGGTTTTCATCCCGCAAGCAGGCAAACCGGCATCGTGAACACACACGGATCTACGGCCATAAATACTTAACACCCCCCTTGAGGGGCTAACTCTCCCCAATAGGGACGGGGGAGAAAAGGGAAGAAACTCCATATGAATAAAAAAATACCTGAAAGATTTTATTGCTAATATTAGAAATGCCGAATATAATATCATAATACGGGCTTTCTCAAATGAAGATTTGAGAAATTTCCGAGCAATTTAGGAAAATAATAAAACATTGACAAATATCGGAGACATATTTTCAGGTAAACAATTTATAGTTACTTTTATTTTATTTTTAATTTATTTATTAAGTTTGTTCTATTTTTTCACTAGAAACGATCCTCATTTCCGAATCAGTCACGATTCTTCAATTCCCTAGATCTATGACCACTTCTAGTAGAAAGATTATGAAAAACTATTACAGTGCATACTTACCTGGAGGAACATCAGCTAAATATGAATTATAAAAATAGATATGACGGTCAGTATAGAGCACATGAGGAAGAAAAGAAAGAAACAAACAAACAAAAGCAGCACGCGCCATACTGTTTTAGAGAGAGTATGACACATAACAAACAACTTGTATAATAAAATGATAATTGCATGAGGAAAATAAGATACGAAACGAATATAAATAGCGCCACCTACCAAGTTGCTGACATTCTTTAAAAGTATGACAAATAGCATCAGGTAATCCAATCCAACCATATCGCCTTCCTGGAACTAGTAGGCTTATATCATCAACATTGCGGTTTTCATCTCCAGTGTCACCACAGATAATACGACCTCGGTTTAATCCTAAAGACAGATTATAAAAGTTAATATCATAAGAAATACAATACAATCCATATAGCTTTCCATTTGTGAAAACAACAGTGAATTAATAGAAAGGCATTGATTATCTAATGCGAGCAACGTTTTTTCCTTTTTCAATTTTATTTTAATTTTTCACAATCAAACGCGTCGAAAGTACAGTATACAACTATGGTCTCCAACAATCCACATGACATCCAAAGAACACAATTTTACACTGTCTGGAACAAAAATTCCATATAAGCTGAAATTAGGCATACATGTACATTAACTGTTTCGTTATTTTGAAAAATAATAAAAAGGAACAAAAAGTTTTTTTGTTTTTTTTCCATATCGATACTAATGAGGGGATTATTTAAACATGTATTACCATGCTAGGCATCTCCCGACATCACGGGATGATAAATGCTAATATAGCTACTTTGCTCACCAGGCCTGATTTAAAAATAAATAAATCAATACTGTAATAAAAATAAAGAAAAACTGGTCGGGTTATTGCCAGGATACATTCGCGAATATAATTAAAATTATATTTTAATTACATTTTCTTTCCTATTTAAGTTTAAAAAACGCATCAAATGCTTTAAAAAGCAACGGTGATGAATGCTTATCCCGTACTCAAGTTTACGACCAGTTTAAGCGATTTCAAAGTGGTCGTGAGACACTTGAGGACGACGAAAAGCCAGGCCGTCCAAATACTGGACTGAGCAAAGTTAACATCCAAAAAGTGCGTGATTTCATCAAAGAAAACCCAAAATCGTCCGTGAGATTGATTGATGGTGAATTGAGGATTCCAAAATCAACTGTGCACAACATTTTGACCAGGAGTTTGGGCATTTGTAAATTGAATTCGCAATTTGTTCCCCACAAGTTGACCGACAATCAAAAAATGTATCGAATTGAACACTGCAAGGACCTCATTAAAACCGCTCGTAAGGACTCAAACTTCCTTCCTTGAAACGATCCTTACTGGTGTCGAAACGTGGTGTTTTGAGTATGAGCCCGAGTGCTGAGTGGAGACCACCAGAAGAGGGGCATCCGAAAAAAAGTCGCTTCGAGAAGTCAAAAGTAAAGACAATGCTGATTTGTTTCTACGATTCCAAGGATATTATCCACAAAGAATTCGTTCCGCCTGGCCAAACGGTCAATGGTGAGTTTTATCTCGAAGTTTTGAAGCGATTGATAACAAGAATTCGTCGCGTACGGCATGAATATCGTGACGACCGACCGACCGTTCGTCAAAACACATGTTACTCTTGGCACTATAATTCAGCTTCTAATGAAAAAATGTCATAAACAGCTGACACAAAACTAATGAAGGTTGCCGCTTTCGACAACAAAAAGATACAACAGGTGGCGCCACTAGTTTCTTCTATTTTCGAAAAGTTCGGTTTCTTTTTGGACAGAAGGTGTATGACTGAGCATCTGCGATCGCCAATACATGATACTCGTGATCTCCTCTGGCCCCGCTCGGGTAAACGAAGTAGCGCTTGGTCCGCCCGAGCACTACTTCAGTTTCTTGGGGATGTGAAGAGGATTAAAAGTCCAGCAATCAGTTAGGTGGAAGGTCTATGGAATGCACTTTCTGAGGATAGGTTGAAGATTTGTAGGTTACAGAAATTGGTCAAAAGGCAAAAAGGAGTTATATGATTGAAAAATACAAATTACTGAAAGGTTTCTACAGGATTAACGCAGAGGAAAATTTTCAGAATAGGTATGGTGGTGAGAGATCTAGAGGCCATCCTTCGAAATCGAGCAACAATGTGGTGAATAAATAGAATAGTTTGTTAGAGACTGTTGCAATGACTGTGAATGGTTTCAATGCAAAATATGATAGATATTGTGTGAATATTGGATAGTGCTTGGCATAATGTTTAAGGCCTTTCTTGATGAGTCAATGGAGTCCATGGAGTTTCCGTGTAATAATAATAATGCATTTTAAAAATCCGAAATCCGCCAAGTCCTTTTATTCCTCAAAGGGAGTAGGAGAGAATGTTTAGCCCTAACTTACTTTTGGAAACTGAGGAAGAAAGTCCATCTCCATCCTTAGCCAATTACAGATAACTGGCCCAAGACTATCAGTAATTTTAATTAGCAACTGGAAAATAGAGGATGGTAGACAACTGCTGCCATCTTGTGGTCCTGAAACATTGTGAATTGTATTGTCGATTTTCTTGATTTGTTGGAATAAAAAACTTTCATTAAGGTTTTCTATTCCAAAAAGTAAGGTTTTCTCTCCTGACTTTCCAGGAGAGAAAACCTTACTTTCCCATTGCTAGAAATCGGTTAACTTGGGAACCAGTCGAAAAGAGGTTAGAAAATGTTTCTATACTTGGTGACTATAATCGAACTTAGAATGGTCTTTCTTAGGACAGCCTAGTGCTACGGATGCAAACCCATTCCCAATGTATATACTGGTCTGATATTTAAAAAAATAATAAATAAATAACGTATTTACTGATTGTACTTTCTCAAAAACGAAATTAATTATAAAGGATTCTTTTCTGATGTTTATTCAGCAAAATGTTCCAAAATTTTATTAAATTTAAAATTTTGTATTTTATTATACAGCACAGGATGTGACTGGCCACACTTTGCAGATTATGTGACTTGATTACATGATTATGATTCCATAGTCCTAAAATCATTTTCGTCAATAAACCACCGCTGCACCATTTCCAAATAGAGTAAAACCCCGTTTTTACGTTCCCGCAATTGACGTTTTCCTGCCATTTACGTCATTTTCTGTTGGTCCCGTCTTAAGGCCTATTCTCACGATGTATTATTTTCCCCCCATTAACAACTTGATGCGGACGTTATTTCCCGTGATTTGCATTTTTTTAATCGGTGGCAATACCGATTTTCGAATCGATTTCATCGGAAATCTGCGCATTTCTGTTCTCAGGTGGCGTTGCTTTCGGCTGTAGTTTCGTTTCCGCCATCACGGTGACTTGGGCGCATGCAGCAGTACTGTAGTGATGAGCGATGCCGCGATTTTTCAATCACAGTACGAATTGATATTGCAAAATTTCTGCAACGTAATTTAGCGTGTGAAAGTTGCTTTCAAGTTGCGGTGGTGGATTATCCATGTTAGTAACATGGAGAAAAAAAGACAGAAAATGTATTTCGGTAGAAGAAAAGATGGCAATTCTGCGACGTGTAAATTGGCATGCCGGAACACGTGTGCATTTAACATAAGTTCTTGGACTCTCCGTGTCCACTTTGAACACGATAGTAAAAAAACAGGTCAAGCATTGAACTCAATGCAAAGCAATCTGGAGCTAAGCCAAAAAAAAAAAAAAAAAAAAAAAAAAAAAAAAAAAAAAAAAACGAAAAGCAAAAGCAATCAACAAAGATTTTTTTTTAAATAGATAAATGTAAGTACATTGTAAATTCATTTATTTTCAGTTATTAAATTTTGTAATCTAGTATGTAGACTCACATACTAGCAGTCATCTTTTAGCCTTCTTTTAATGTTTTTTTTACATTTCCTGCTATTTACACTTTTTTCCATCAATCCCCTGAAAAGTGTAAAAAAGGGGTTTTACTGTATTTCTATTACAAATTTGTCTAGTTAATTGTAATACGCTTATTCACATATAGCGCTTTTTAGCATATCGAAGCTGAGTCTTGCGCATTTTCTAAGATATTTTGTAGATGTAGACGTTAAGTAAATAATATAAATATAAAATAAATAAACTCGGCTTCTAGTCATTAAATTTATTTAACCATGTCATATAGCATCAAAGCCGTTGCATCAAATTATGTATACACTTTTCTGTTTATTTTTTTCCCAGAAATTTGACTTAAGTTTTTTTTTTTTTACTTTGTTGGTTCTTGAGTTTTCTCACGCAACGTAGTATGGTTACAATGTGCACGCTGTAACAAGACATTGAACGTATAAGTTAAAATATATTTTAAACATTTTATATTTACTTAGTGATGTCATAAAAAAAGAACTTAATTCTTAAAGACCTAGTCACTGATATGAAGGACTTGGCCAACAACTTACGGTGCTGCAGAATGAATAATAAAGAATACAATTGCAAGAGTAAAATTAGAATAATTTACAATCGCAAGTATCGCAAACGGATTTACTTAGGCTTGCCAGACGTCCCGTATTTCACGTCGAATTTTGCTGTCCTATTGAATTTGTAGGGATGCAGTGGCACAGCCAGAAGGGGGGGGGGGCAAGGGGCCCTCGTACCCCAAAGGAAAAGGGGAAAAAAAAAACCACTAGAAAAATTTCCAAAAATCTTTTCCTAACTAAAATTCATTTTTTTAATTTATGTTGTGTCGTGTCTTCTATTTCTATACTACTTGTGAATTAGAGGTCACATAAGGTGGGAATACCCTATAGCTCTCGGGAATCACGGCTGCTGCGAACACAAGGCGAACGAAGTAATGCTCTGGCAAATACTTTTGCATTTTGCTAAGGCTTTTGACAGAATACAGCATGGTAGACTGTTGCATAAATTGGAGAAAATGGGTTTGGGTTATACAGTATTAGCATGGATAAGAGAATGGCTGACTGATAGATATAAAGTTGTATATGGGGGATCTGAGTCTGCAAGGTTTAAGGTAACAAGCACTGATCCTTGTACCACAAGGATCAGTGCTTGGTTCACTGTTATTCAATCTGTACATTAATGATATTGGGAAGGATTTGACAAGCGACATACAGCTATTTGCTGATGATGCAAAGATAGGTGGTAGGATAATCAGGAATGCTGCTGATATGCAGAATTGCAGAATGATTTGAATAGGCTGGAATTGTGGGCATGGGAAAATGGGTGTCAGTTCAGTGTGAGTAAATGTAAAGTCATTCACTTCGGCATGATTAGATATCCAATGTCGTATTATATTGGTGGGATTAGGCTAGAAGAAACTGACGAGGCTAGGGATCTTGGAGTGTTAATAGATAGGAAGTTGAAGTTCAGGGGGGGGGGGCATGTGGCAAAGATTGCAAATACAACTCAAAAGATAATTGCAATGCTAAAATGAACGTTCACATGGAAAGATAAGGGTGTTATTTTGTCTCTTTACAAGGCCTTGATAAGATCTCACTTGGACTATTGTGTCAGGTCTGGTCTCCTGGTTTCCATTGTGATTCTGATATATTAGAGAGAGTACAAAGGAGAGTGTTAAAAATGATATCAGGATTGTGGAATACTGATTATGAAGATAGGTTGAGAATTTGTAAACTGCACTAGCAGACAGGAGAAAGAGGGTGATATGATTGAGACCTACAAACTTGTGAAAGGGTCATACAGGATTTCAACTGATGGAATTTTTCAATTTATGGAGGATGGGGAAAGGACGAGAGGGCATCCTTGGAAGCTGAGAATGAAGACTGCCAAGAAGGGTGTGAGGGTTAGATTTTTCTCTCAGAGGGTGGTGTGTGATTGGAATGGATTGCCTTTGGATGTTGTGGGTGCAAGCAGTGTGAATGAATTCAAGAATAAGTACGATAGCTGGTGTGTGTGTGTGTGTGTGTGTGTGTGTGTGTGTGTGTGTGTGTGTGTGTGTGTGTGTGTGTGTGTGTGTGTGTGTGTGTGTGTGTGTGTGTGTGTGTAGTATGTGACTTCCCTTGATGAGCCGCTGACTCCCTGGAGGTCTCTCTTAATAATAATAATAATAATAAACCGAGCGCTAAAGTCTGCAGATGTTAACTTTCATGCCTTGAATCAGTTAAAAAAAAAAAAAAAAAAGTTCTTCAAGGACATAGAATTCAGAATATCTTTTGAGAAAAATTGGTTCAACAGCATCATACTGGAAAAAAAAAATCACTGGTATCATGTATTGACGATCATTGCAGATGCCCAGTCATAGGTCGTTGCGATGCGTAGTGTGTATATTCTCAAATCGTCTACTCAACTCTCCCCCCTCCTGCCCCACACACACCAAGATTAAATCCTTAGTGCGTCACTGCAGCCTAATGTTTCGTATTTTAAAGAAAAGATAAAATTATAAATATCATTTAAAATAAAGAGCCAATAGGCTTCATTTCGGCGATGTAAAACATTTAAATTAAGGGGATATTAAATCCCACATTGTTTTAAAACCGAATAAGAAACTCAAAGATCGGAATCAAAGAGTTTCATGACGAACATAGTAACTATAAAAGTATCGGCGACTACTAGCGTAAGCTAAAGCACGTAGTTCAAGTACGTAGTACAAACTAGTATGCTAAGAATAGCGATCAGAACGTTTTCCAACTTTGCTACGAGTTGCCCTAGTTTGTACTGCGTACTTGATCTACGTGCTTTAGCTTACGCTAGTAGTCGCCGATACTTTTATAGTTACTATGTTCGTCATGAAACTCTTTGATTCCGATCTTTGAGTTTCTTATTCGGTTTTAAAACAATGTGGGATTTAATATCCCCTTAATTTAATTAATATAAATATTATGTTAAGCAATTATAATTATCAATATTCTTTTCGAATAATCCAACTTAAATTGATTTGTAAGTCATAAACACCGACAATTCGAGGAAATTAACTGTGTTTACAGTTTACGGCGACGGTCTCTTTCATTGGTCGCTTTTTATTTAGTATAAGCATTTTATTTATAATTCTGTACAGATATATTGCATTTGCTTATTTTCAAACAGTTCTTATTTGGACATTGTGCGGTGCAGTATCGGTACAGTATGTGGATGTTATTTCAATAATTATTAAAAAATAATAACTCGCCTTTTTCGAATGTGTGATATTTGGTTAATACATAAAATATATATCTAAAGATAAATTAATTTTCTTTATTAATTATACAAAGGTAAATTAAATTTTCTTTCCTTAAGTCCTTAATAATGCCAAAACAAAGTGCGTTTTTAACGATGATTATTCGAAAGAATGGAATTTTATTGAAAAAGGAAAAAACATAACGACGAAGTTGAATGCCTGTAGACAGGGCCGGCCTTTTCTATAAAGGGACCCAGGCGCAATTTAAGGCCCCAAAATATCTTTCAAAGATATTTTGGGGTCCTAAAATATTTTTCAAAGGTAAAAATTAAAGGATTCGAAATAAACGTATTGTAAAACCTCTTACCTGCAAATGATTTTGGCACAGGAAAAAAAAAAAAACATTCGAAATATAACAGGTTAATATAACGCTTACTGAACACAAAACAAAAGTATTAAATAATTAAAATAAATAAATATTTAACACAAACAAAAGTCACCTAGCTCACCAACTAGCGCACAAAAACTATTTACAATTAATTATTGCTTAAAGTAATAAAAAAATTAATTTAAGCACATAAAAATTAATAGGTTTACTATTTAGGGGCCTAGTTTTACTAACACGTATATTGCTTAATATGTATTTATTTAAATGTATATTGCTTAATATGTATTTATTTAAATATGCGATTTTTTTGCTATGTCATTAATCATTTTCGAAAAATTATAATTTTTGGCAATTTCCTTTTCGATGCTTAATATAGCAAGTGCACTCAAACGTTCTTCGCACATACTTGACCGAAGATAATTCTTTATTAATTTTAATTTGCTAAAAGAACGCTCTGCACTTGCTATAGTAACTGGTAACGTAAAGAAAATTTTCAATACAGTTAGCACATTTGGAAATAGTTCGTTATAACGAGGGCCGCCGAGAGAAACCTTCGGGTTCGTGACAAGTCTGTGGTCCGGGCCCCACTTAAAAAAGTGCATCACTTTTGTTTAATAAAAAAAATCATATAAAACATTAAACATTTATTTAAAAAAGTGTACGATAAATTCAAAATTGGATACATTACATACCATACAAAATACAAACATTAAATAAAAAGAGAATTTTTAAATTTTTATTGCCTGATCCACTTCCTCACTTTATGGTTAACGAAATCTTTAATCATCTCGTCATAATTATCATTGCCAGGTCATGTTCTATTGATAGCAAAGCTAAGCCGTTTCGGCAACTGTTACTGGTATTGTGCAAAAAATTCTGATTGAAGCACATATTTCGGGAAAAACACCGTGAAGTTGAAATTTATAAATGGTATTTAATAAATCTAGTCCTGGTATAACATCCTGGTATAAATCTAGTCCTGGTATAACATCTCTAAAAGACGAGATAACATCATCTCGTCTTTTAGAGATGATGTTAAGTCTTTCGAATATTTATTTATTAAATTATTGCACGAGTCAGAAATTTCTTGTTGATTCATTGTTTGAAAATTTAATATTGGTGAAAATAAATTCTGAATGTTTTTTAAAGATGTGAAACGCGTGTGAAAGTTGCGAAATAATTGTATCCAGTATAACAAAATATACAGTTCTTTTAAAATGTCCTTGTGTATCATCTCCGTCTGCACTTTCTTCATCTGCTAGCTTTATTCTCTTCGCTTTCGCCCGTTTTTCGACATTTGGGGTTATACCCAATTCAATTGCAGCAAGTGTAGCTTCAGAGAGAACATCTTGACACTTATTTCTAAAATGTTCAAGTTCTTTCAGAAGAGACTCAACATTTGCTGTTGCAATATCAATCGATATGGTACTAGATTGCAATATTTTATTTCGTTCGTCAATGGAAGCTAAAATTTTAAACCAAATTGTTGCAATGCTTTGAAACTTGAAAAATATCGTTTTAGAGCAACAGCTTCAGAATGACCTTCATTTGATAATTTCCCAGTCAAAATTACATCCTCTAAAGCTTTTAAAACACTTGGAAGCTTCTGAGCAACCTGTCTAACCGCGTCGATTCTACAGCTCCAACGACTTTGAGATAGACCATAAAGAGAACAGCCAGTTTTTTCTAATAAAATTTGCCATCTCATTGGGCTTGAGCTAAAAAAATGCAAATAAACGCTCCAAGTTTCCAAAATATATTGTACTTTCCGAACAACATTTAGCTGCATTTACGCCCACTACATTCAGTGAATGTGCTGCACATTGGGAATAAAGAGAAGTTTCATTTTCTTTTTCAATAAAAGACACAACACCTATTTTTCCACTCATATTTGCAGCATTGTCATATCCCTGACCTCCGCAGTCTTGTATGTCAATTTCTAGTTGATTGAAGCGTTTTAATAATTTTTTTGCTATTTCTTCTCCAGTTTTATGATAAAAATGAAGAAATTCTATAAATCTTTCAAGAATTATCCAATTTTGAGTTAAAGAATCTCTGAAAACATATCGTAGTATTAAAACATTTTGTTCGATATGTGACGAATCTGGAGCTGAGTCACAAATTATTGAGTAATAAATGGACTTCTTTCTTTCGCTTAAAATTTTGTTTAATACAAAATTACTGCAAAATGTCAATGAATTCATTTTGAGTTTGTCACGATAAATAATGGGCCTGAAGTCGTTGGCCGGTGTTTTGAGATTCTTTTACCTTTTGTAAATGTTCTTTTAGTATGGGATCATAATGCGCAACTAATATCCCCAGAAAGTTCCCATTATGTGGATTACCAATTTGTTGATTAGCACCACAAAATGATAAATTTCTGAACGCTAAAAATAAAATTACATGAAGCAACTTTTTAAGCAATTCATAAAATTTTTTGTTTCGTTAATAACTAAATTCTTTCGTTGTTTACTCCGTTACCAGTTAGAGATCGTTCTAATTGCCTCCAGGATAAGTAGCACTCTTTATGAGATCGCGATTTTTCATGATCAGGCAAACTTGTATATAACATTTGTCACTTTTAATTTTGGAGGACAAAACTCTTCTGATTTACTTAAATCGCTGACAAGTTTACTTTTTGTATCATTGCTAAATAATAGGCAGGGAACACAATATAAGGCTTGTTTGCTTGAACTCCAGCATAACCAGTCTCGAACTAACTGATCACGGCCATTTGATAACTGAGAATAAAGTAAATATGAAGAAAATTTTCTACCTTTACAATCTTTTGGCATTAACTTGACCATATCATTTAACTCAGATTCGGATTTTAGTCCTTTAACAACTATTAATTGCCGATTTACATCACTAAAAAAATTTAGCCAAGTACCTGGATCTTCGTAATTTATAACTTCGGTAGCTTCTAAGTTGGTAGTCGCTTCAGCTTCACCTCCAGTTGAAGTAAATTCTTCATATATTAAATCGTTGTTACCAACTGCATCGGTTGTAGTGCTGATTGTTGTTTCAATTTCAGATCCAAGCAACTTTTTTTTCTATATCTTGAAGGTTTAAATTGTCCCTAGCGTCTATTTCAGTGTTCACTTCAGAGTTAGCTGCTGCAGATCCAGGTGAAGAAGATTCTTTATTACTTTTGTCAGCAGTTAAACTATTAGCACATTGTTTACTTGAAATTTCAATATCGTAGTGTTCTTCCATCTTCAAATATTTCAGTAGTAAATGCTGTTTTTAAAATCTTATTTTGCCTTCTCACGATCCCTTTTCTCCTTTTTTGATTCCCAGATTTATGATGATACATTTCTGTTGGTCAAATTTTTATTATTAAAAATATAATTTTAATAATTAAAAAATCAAATTAATAAGAATACGTAATTTCATTTTTTAGTGCACGGCCTACACTATACAGGTGCACATTTTACAAACAATAACAAAACCTTCGTCTATCAAAATAATAACAAGAACGAAGCGTTCTGGCAGGGAACATTACTGTGAATGCAATTACTAGCTAGCGCAGCCAACTGCAAAACAACCTTGCACGAACGCCTATTGATTTCATCACCCGCTATAACTACAGCGATCCGTGCTGAGAGAATCGGTGTCTTCCGGACACTCACGGCGAACTAAATAGCGTAGCCGTCTGTCTAAAACAAAACACAGTATCATTCTCGATATGCCATTATTATTTATCATTGTTGTATTATTATGAGAATTAAAACCATGCATTATAAACAGTTATGTGACACGGTCGGGCCCTTTTCGATGCCGGACCCGTGACAAAAGGTTCAGATGTCACTCCCCTCTCGGCCGCCCTGGTTATAACTATTATTTAATATATATTGCAATATGTCTTGCGCGTTATTTACATTTTTTGGTCCAAGATCAATTCTCGTAACAAATCAATTTCCTGGATTAGGTCTTCATTTACATCTTTACTATAATATTTTACAAACTCCCTTGAGCGGTTTTCTGGTTCATTTTTTTCTAATGTTTTTATATCAGTGATTAATTTAAAATAAGAAATAACATTAGGTATATTTTTTAATCTCTCATCTCTTTGTACAATAACAGTATCAATCACAATTGAAAAAGTGACATCTAAATTCCTCTACCGGGTTTAGTAAAACTTCATCTTCTGCTAGTTCGGAAAATAATATTTTTCTTTTTCGAATTCTTTTTTCAGGGAAGTCTTCGGAAATATTCAAGTTTCGTGCTATAATTTTTGCATTGTCTAAAAATTTGTGTTAAATTTTTATATCAAAATTTAACACAATGTTAAATCATTGTGTTAAATTTTGATCTTAAATTTTGGATTTCATTTTTAATTTTATTCACTAAATTAAAAGCAGAGTCAAGAACAATTGTTTTTGCTTGAAATAGTTTGTTGATACTATTAATTTTTGACAATATTGTAAACCACACCGATAAGCGTAAAATAAATGGCATTTCTTGTAATGAATCTAGTAGACTTTTAGCTTCGGATACTGCTGTGTTATCGTTAATTGCACCAATAAATTCTTCTAAAGCATTATAAGTTTGTTCAAATTGTGTATACACTGCTTTGACTGCGTCTACTTTGGCTTCCCATCGAGTATCACATAATAGTTTAAGCATAATATTTAAATGCTTTTGTATAATTTTCCACCTTTTTGTAGATGCCGAAAATACGCAGCATAAACGTTGCAATATTCCGAATTTTTTTTTTACAATATATACTACTGAAAGCAGCATCACAAATTATCAAATTAAAAGAATGTGATAAGCAAGGTACATAAATTGCATGAGGGTTTAAACTAATTATTCTAGATTGTACGTCTTTATATGTTCCCTTCATATTCCCTTCATAATATCTAAATCAAGCTCACCTATTCTTTTTAAAAGCGAATTTGCTAGTCCTTCACCAGTCACATCAGTTACTTCAATAAATCCCATAAATGACTCATTTATAATTAATTTTTTGTCTACAAAATTTACATATCTAATAATTATTGAAGTTTGTTCCTTGTGAGAAATATCAGGAGTACAATCCATTTGGATACTGTAATATAGGCTGCTTTTATATCGTCTTTAATTTTTATTAAGGACTTCATTACCTAATGCAGCAATAATTTCCTCTTGAAATCTATGCGCCAAATGATGCACAATTCTTTTTTTTTCGTATTTTTAATTCTGTTTACATGATCCATTAGCACAGGATCATAGTTACTTAATAATTCTATTAAACTTAAAAAATTTCCATTAGTCGGCGTTCCTATTGTTTCATGGGATCCTCGAAATGACAGATTATTACTTGCTAAAAATAGAATTACATCTACAATTCTTTGGAATAGTAATTTTAGACGTTCCGTTTCTTTATTTATATTAATTTGATTTGTTCTGTCAACAGTCGAACATAAATTAAGCCTTTTTAATAATTCTTGCCAGGCAATAAAATAATTAAAGTGACCAACAGAAAGCTCGTGATCTCGAATTACAGATGACAGTTTTCTCCATTTATTAAAACTATATATAAATCGTGTTGATTGATCTTTTCCTCTTCTTTTGGAAAATAATACACAACAAAAGCAAAATACTGAGTCTTGAACTTTTGAGTAAACTAACCAGCTGCGAAGCTGAGTTTCACCATTTGGCATTTTTTTTTTTTTTTTTTTAAATAGTACGATGTAGAAAATGATCTACCTTCAACATTCTTAACGAACGCGTCTTGATGATGTTGTTTAAGTCCGGTTTTAACACAAAATAATCTAAATTTATCAGTTATAATATTTGGCCACAAACCTGGATCATTTATATTCACTTGATCACCATCGTTATTATTGTTTTCATCGCTATTTGCTGAATCCAAAACGTTTGTATAATCAGACGCGTCTTTTTCGACGAATCCCACAGTTTCTACATTTTCGTTGAAAAGTTGTGTAGCTTGTTTGGAGTTTTCTTCTTCAGTTGAAGTTTGAATCGCAACTGCTGAAGTCGTAGCAATTTCGTTGTCAGATTTATTTTGTACCCATGAAAACAAATCTACTTGTGACTTTTTAAGATTTTGCTTTTCTTCTTTTTTCTTTTCTGCTGATTTCCTTTTTTGACACCCAGAGGGATGCTTTCTTGGCATGGACATTATGGGTTAGGCTTTGCCTGTTGAATAAGTAAATAATATTAAATATTTTTACCCCATGAATTAACAAAAAGTTAAATATGTACATACTTTTTGCAATATTGCAAAATTTTAGAAACACTCAAAAAAGTCTATTTTTTTCGTTTGTTTACTTCAATACATCAGTTTCACCCTTATCTATCACCATTAACTGAGTTGAAATTAACGTAGTTGAGATCTAATCACGTGCAGACAACACTTCATAATCCTGAATATTGATAATACATTTCACATACCTTTAAAAAAACAATTTACCATATTTACTGGAATATAACTGGTCCTCGCGTATAACTCGCACCCCTGATTTTACTCTGCGAAAAAAAGAAATTGAAAAGTTTCGCGTAACCTCGCACAGAAAAAAAAAGTTTAATCACGTTCACCTCATGGTAATAGTGACTCGCTTCCCGTGGCAAACCACGCGCCCTCCATACTAGCCAATAGCAGACGCAAGTAAAAAGCAGGTCGTTTTATTGTATCACTGAATAAGGTACAAACATTTGCAGTCTGTGTAATATATTTCTCAACAAATAGTGCAATTAGAGACAGCTTGGATAAAAATGGCACTAACTAATGAATTGCATGTCCCTTCCCCTACAAAACTATGCTATTTAGCTGCAAGCGAAACCATATACTGCACTGTCAAACACTAAAAACTAGATGTGTGAGAGTCTGTCTCTCCCCCCTCCCCAGCTCAAATGCAGAGCAACAATAAAAATCAACAGAAAGTGTTAAAATTCGTAAACGTGTTAAAGCTAGGAAATATATAGTGAATATTGTTATGGCACTTTCAGATATTGAATTTGGTTGAAGAGAATTAGCATTTCAATTCAAAAATTGTCTGCTGACTTTTATCTTTGACTCGCGCGATCTTTTGTTAATACCACACACCAATCATATGCACATATCTTTACTGGCCTAGTACCATGGCTGTCTGTTCATTAGTCATTCGTGAAGGATTGTTCATTAAGTATCTCAAGTCTTGTAAATTACTGCTAATTTTTGCTTGAAATAATGGGAAAGCAGATGGTGCTATTTGAGTAGGATGCACACAAGGAAACTGCTCTCTAGGCAGGAAATAGCAATTGCAATAATGCGGGGATTTTACGAAAAAAACTGAAAACTTTAGTTTCCGAAAATCAATGTAAAGGAAATTTGCTTTTATATCTAATAAGTTAAACATATTAATTGACAATAAATACTTCCAATCCATATTTTAATGACTTACGATTTAATAAAATCCAAATCCAAATACACTTTAGAAAACGGATACGTTCTTTACGAAACATGAAAAGATATATCAAATGATGGTAAAGGAGTCACGCCACGTCTGGATGCCTGACGAATAACGCAACAACTGAATTGGACAAAACTTGTACATCAGTATATCGCGGAGATATATCGATGGCTTGGAAATAGGATGTTTGTTCCTAATTTTTTTATTACTTATTATTATGAAACAGTTGGTAGAGGAGTTTAATTAATTATTGCATTTTTATTTGGTATAGCTGTACTTAATAAAACTGTATTATATTAAGTTAAAATATGTGTCAGCGAAGATGTTTGAAATGTATTTTTTTATTTAATTATTTTTTTAAGATGAGCCCTGGGTTACGTGCCAGAAAAAAGTCATTGGAGTGCCACGTTTGGCAGGCATGTTAAGGGTTGTCCACCCCTGCTCTAGACTAACCATATATAAAGCATATAATAAATATTTTTTCAACGGTTTCGATAACGAGCCAAATGATATAAATGTGTAACAGATTAGAAAAAAAACTAATGATGAATCAGGCATTTTAGGGTGAAAACGAAATCATGTTTGTTAATTTTTATACACTGCATAAACTCATCAAAAGGGTTAAGTAAAAACCCTAATACACAGAGATATTATTATTACCGGGGAGAAGGAAAAATAAATAAAAATAAAAAATACGTTTCCGCAAATGTGAACCGACTGTGCCCACTCGATCGTGGGACCCGGGTGCATTGCACCAATCGCACCCCCGAGATGGCCGCCCTGCCTGTAGACCAGGGTTTCTCAACGTTTTTTGGATCATGCCCCACCTCAACGTCTCAAAGATCTTGATGCTCCTCCTCTAGCATAATAACTTGGCTGATTATTATGCTAGAGGGGGGAGCATCATCAAGATCTTTGAGACGTTGAGGTGGGGCATGATCCAAAAAACGTTGAGAAACACTGTTTTAGACTTCAGTGTGTGTGTGTGTGCTCGGAATGAGAGCATGTAAGTACTAGTTGATGTGACGGTAAGGAGTGAAACAGCGTGTTTACGTTGCGCCCTTCACAGGATAAAGTAGAACTAGAGTGACTGAAGAAACGATTGTCGTGTGGTCTAGCACAACGCTTCCCAAACTGTAGGCTGCGGCCCCCTTGGGGGCCGTAAGTTTTGTAAGACGAAGTAGATTTTTTTAATTAAATTTTTTTTAAAGAAAGTATTTAATTTTTATTATTTATTCTTTCTTTTTTTGTTCCTTTTTATATTTTAATGGAAAAAATCACTTGGTTCACAAATTTTGCTTCTTGCTTATTTCGGCGATTCATAATATTAATGAATATTAATAAATATATGCATATTCATATAAGTTTCATTTCAAAGGTATTGATAAGAAATACAAAAAAGATTACAAACACAAAATCTTGAATATAAATTGTATTGAATATAAATACAATAAATTTTATAAAGCCCTGTGTAGCTCAGTGGAAGTGGCGCTTGCGTCCTCTGTGCTTGGTCGCTTGAAGTCAGACTTAAGTTCAAGTCTAGTCGCCGACTGGAGGACCTCGACCGATGACTCGACGACTTCGACCGATTCCCGAGTTAGTCGATCTCTGGCACGGGCAAGCGGGTTTTTCCATCCGGAAACTCGGGTTTTTCATCCCGTAAACTCAAGAAAATCGACCGTAGTACCCACATTATTTCAGACAGTAACATAACATATCTTGTTAGGGTTAGGTACCAAGAGATGGCAGCTCTTGTTTGCCAGCCTCTTCATCGGTGGCTACTATAATTAGTGATAGACATGGGCCAGCTATCTCTGATTGGCTACTGGTGGAGACTGAACTGCCCACTCAGTGTCCAAAAGCTAGATAGGCAGAGCCGGCGCTAGGGTCTTTGACGCCCGCATGCAATTTCTATCTAAGCGCCCCTGTAATGATTCGGTTCTTTTACGATAATAAAAATTTAAATTATTTGTAATTTCTTAAATAAATTTTGACAGAACAACCACACGTTGGTTCGCTAAATGTAACGAACCAGGAGTGTTGACTAGGCAGGATAATCGTTAAAAACCCGTATATTCAAAAAATTCTCAAAAGTTAAAGCGAATTTTGATAAAGCCACTTCACTTTAATCGTTGAATATAATGATACAGGGATTATAGCCTTCTCACCGACCCGAATCGCTAACAAAATTAAAATGAATTTTAATTAAAGTTAAAATTTATTTGAACTAAAGTCTAAAAAATTCTTGCATCTTGCATTCTTAGTAACTTGTAATAATTTTATACGTGTAAACTATCTTTTAGGAAATTAAAAGAAACTCAAGATAGATGAGAAAATAAGAAAAAAATTCAGAAATAATTAGAACATTTAATAAGTATTCAAAAAATAATATCTTTACAGAATAACAGAAAATAAATTAAATTACATAAATATACTTGAAATTTTTTTAATTAAAATTTTCGGGGTTTTGCTTTCATATTCACAAAATTAGAAATAATGGTCTAACGTCTAATTCCGCACATACATCATTTTCAATAACTATTAACGCCAAACTAACAAGCCTTTTTTGTGACATACTTGTTCTTAAGTAGGTTTTAATCAATTTCAACTTGGAAAAGGAACGTTCGCCGCTCGCTACACTAACAGTTAAGGTTAATAGTATTCTTAAAGCAATTGAAAAGTTAGGGAAATATAAATTATTGGACACAATAAAATAAGAATATAGAATGAGCTTTTGAATATTTAAATTATCCTTCCGAAAAATATCCCGGAAAGCACATAACTCGTCATATAGTTCTATTGCATTTATGTTTTTATTGTCGCAGTCCTTCAAGAGCATCTCTAAATCGTCACAAATTTTTCGTAAATCTTCGTTATTAATTTGTAGTAATCTATACAAGAAATTGAAATTATCATATCTTTTAGTTGTTGAAAAGGTTCTATTAACGAACACATTGCAACGTCTAGAAGTGCATAAAACACATTCACTCTAAATTTATCTTCTGGCGATTGTGGCGTTTCGTCATGATGCTCGTAGTCAAATTGTCGTGTCTTCTTTCGTCGTCGAACTTTCGTACCAGTTTTAAATTCTTGTTCTCCATCCACCTCTTCACTCAGTTATTTTGCCATTTTTAGAACTTCTTTAAAATTTGTATCTGATCGATACTCTTGTAAGAATATTTTTATGTTTTCGATAGATTCTAAAGCAAGGGTAATGTTCATATTTTTGTCTTGAAGCATTTTACTCACAGAGTTTATTCTGTTAAGTAAATCATACCAAGTTATAAGAGAGCAAATAAATTTGTAGTCCTTTATTTTAGCACATAATGTTTGTGCTTCATGCTGAGTTTCTTTATTAAAATTTTCATTATTTAAAATTTCAAAAAGTGCATCATAAATTTCTCCTAACTGATATCGTAGAGGGCGGATTGCATTAATTTTACTTTCCCATCGCGTTTCTGATGGCTGTTTCAATGTTAATTTTTTTACGGACTTTAAAAGGATTGCCCAACGTTTGTAAGAGAATGAAAAGAATTGTATATTTCTTGAATAACTGCAAAGAAACTAATTGTATCTGCATTCACTTTGGCTGCATCGTTAATGATTAAATTTAGAGTATGAGCAGCACATGACACGTAAAAAGCCAGAGGATTTTTGTTCAAAAGCAAATTTTGGAGCCCATGTTTGCCCCATTGTCATACCCTTTGACCTCGCATGTCTTCAATGGGAATGTTCCATTTTTCCAGTTGTTCCATTATTGTTGCACATAAACCACGTCCTGTGGAATCTGATATATCTGCAAAACCTAAAACGTTTTCCCTGATCTTGACAATCTCATTGTCACAGGAAACAAAGCGAATAATAATGGTCATTTGTTCTGTTTTACTTGCATCAGGTGTGCAGTCTAAAATTATGGAATATTTAGATTTTAGAATTGATAATAAAATTGTATCCCTGATTGCGTTACTTAAAGTTTCCAATATTTCATTTTGACTGTCTTTACTCAAACAGTGTACTCTATTGTTTCGTTGTAGGGCACTTTCAACATGATTTTCCATAACGGGATCAAACTTCCCAAACAGTTCGACTAATTTTAAAAAATTACCATTATTTCTTTCATATAATTTATCAGCTGATCCGCGAAAAGCTAAATTTCGGCTACCAACGAATTTTATAATTTCAATCAAGCGTTCTAAAACACTCGTCCAATGTTTCTTTTCCATTTCATACATGCTTTGAGTCTGGAAATCAATAGTAGTTTTGTTTTTTTTAATTTTTATCAAGTTCCTTCCATTTTAAGAAATTTTTCATGTGAGTTAAACTAGTCTCATGTCTATGTAAAGTTGTACTTACATTTCTCCAATCGTTATAACCTTCTACAAGACTACTTGATTCAGTAGGTGCGACAAGTTTGCAACAAAAGCAAAAAACAGAATTTAAAGTTTCGGAATAAATGAGCCATGTTCTTGGCACAAGCTCCTGTTTTCCATTTTTCTATTATAATACGTATCGCCAAATTTACGACCATATGTATCTCTGGGATATATTATGTTTTTATTTTGAACAGGCCCCCATTTCAATTAAAACAACTTGTAATTTTTCATCAATATTTCCCCGTTCACCTGGATCTTCTGAATTCACAGAGACTAACAATGTATTAGTTTCGTGGTCAACTACAACTAAATCTTGTTGTAGCTGTCTAAATGCTAACTATTTTTCACTTAAATCATGTTCAATTATCTTGTTCAATAGTTGCAATAGTACCTTCATGCAAACTGCATGATGTGCACGGTTCTTCAACTCTGATTTCTGATGTATCGAGTTGGTTATAATCTGCATCAGAATATTTTAATATTTTAACAACTTCATTAAGAGTCCCAGTTTGTTTCTTAATATCTGCTTCTTTCGCAGCATGACGCTTATGATTTTGTGCACCGGATAACTTTTTTTTTTATTTTTGATTCCATTTCTATTTTATACCCACAAGTAATTATTACACAACACGACACAGAGACGAAATAATAGTCCGCACTGCGCTACTGTCAGTAGCCTACTGAGATGCGTACCATATGACTGGTTAACTAGCAACAACTGTTTTGTACGAAAATTCGTTTCTGCGCATAAAAATTGTTCACCGTTTCACTTTAGATAGACTGCAGCAGACACAACATTCTGCAGGCAAGCATTTAGCCTGCTCTAGCTGCAAAATTGTAAACAGCCGGCTGATCAAAGAGGCTGCAATATACATTTTTTTTAATTTTTAATCAGTGTATACGGCCTCATTTATTTTAATATTGATCATTCTAAGAATTATTTTGTTTTTATGATAAAAATATTGTTTCTTAAAAATTAACTTATGAACCGTTCCCTGGCGGCGGCACCCCCATCGTAGTAGCACCCACATGCACCGCATGCTCTGCATGCCCGCTTCCGTCGGCCCTGTAGACAGGGTTAAAAGGCCTCGCCTACTCCCTATAAGGGAATAAAAGGCATTAGCTGATTTATTTATTTATTTATTTATAAATATTATAATAATATATGTCTATATTATGATTTTTTTTCGATGGGGGCTGAAATATTTTAATTTTTCCAAAGGGGGCCTTGGCATACATAAGTTTGGGAAGCACTGGTCTAACAGATGGGAGAATGAAAGGAAATGTGAATTCGGAAAGTATGAAAGTGAGAGAAACTGGAAATAAGGATAAGGTATTGTATGGAGATTCGTTGATAAGAGGTATACTTAATGAGCAAGTGACAAAAGCATGTTTCCAAGTGCGAAAAACATGGATGTTAGTGAGGCTGTTAGTTTGAGGAAGAGAGTGAAGCGAAAGAGATAATTGTTGGAAGTTTATTTTGCACTTGGTTAGACTATAATAAATTTAGTTTAATCCTTTATCCAAGTATAAGCAAACAAAGTTTGCGCCTGAAAATATCTTCAGGACTGAGGTAAGGTGGTACATCCCTTGGCAACTCGTAGCAAAGGTGGACCAAGCTCTCGTCACTCCTTGTCTCAGTATCTTCCATAATGCAAAGCACATCTCCTTGCTGACATGTATACTGCCATGCATTAAGGGAAGGGCCACTACCCAGACCGGTTTCGACCTTTATTGAGGTCTCGTCAGTGAGAGGCAAACCCAGAGTGGTGATACTAAGGCAAAAGCAATGGAGAGGTCATATTTACCTATACGAGTTGCCAACCTGTGTACCACCTTATTATAATTGCTAATTATGGATAATTGTTATTGGAGGAACAAATTATTTGAAAGGGGAGAAATGTGCAATGAGAGAAGATATGAAAGAGGTTGCAAGAAGCAAAAATGAAGAGTAAAGAAGTAAAAATTGTGTCTCCTGCCTCGGTATGATAGGACAGAGTTGAGAAGAAGGGCCACGGTTGCCAATGAGTCCATGAGAAGATTGTGCAGGAGGAATGGTATGCAGTATATTGATGTATGGAGTGAATTGGATGGAAGTAAGGACTTACCGTATATAAGTCTGACGGACTGCATTTAAATGGTTTGGAAGTTAGATATTTGGAGAAAGTGTTGTTTAGTGAGAGTGTGGTAGTGTAAAACCAGGAAACCTAGAGATATTAGGGAGGATGAAATCAAACATGTGTCTGGCCACTCCTGTGATAAATGAGCGTGTGTATAGAAATGATTATGCAATGTTAAATGCGATTTCACATATTTCCGATTCAAATGGGTTGGCAATGACATTACCAACGTTGTAATGTCATTGCCAACTGTGTATGTTTGGTGCTGGTGGGGGGGGGGGGGGATGAGGAAATGCATGTACACAAATGCAAAACGTATCAGGAATAATGGAAAGGCGTTTTTGACACCGGTCAGCTCGACTTTGTCAAACCTTATAGGCATTAGTGTGACCTTGTTCATATGTTTACAGGTATGGAATGTAAAGGATATTGTATTTTCAGAGAAGATAGAAGGAACATGACAGGCGGCGTATTGTTGATGATAGCGGAAGAATTACAACCAACAAAATTAGAAGTTAAAGAGGATTTTAGGTCTAGGGGAGAGAGAGAGAGTTTTATTTGAAGCTGTCTGGTGTAAGATAGAGGCTAATAGGACAAGATATGTTGTTGAGTACTTTTATAGACCAGGGAGTCCACACGAATAGGTAGATACCATGTATCGACAGATTATTACAATCAGTGCAGGTCGAACAATTAATATGGGAGATTTTAAATCTATAGTTCGGAGGGAGGAAAGGGGACATGGCTAGATGGAAGTGGAATTGAAACAACAGGTTATAGAGGGGGCAAAAGATTTGAGAGTGTTAGATCTGATAATAGTATCAGAAGGTTTGTCTACCTATTAGCAGAGTGTCTGCCTATAACCAAGGTAGGCACTCTGCCTCCAATTGGGAAGAGTAACCATACAACGAAGGAAGACTACTCACAACCGCCTTGCTGACCGATTTCTCCGATTATCTGCTTGTCTAAACCGGAGTGCTATCCCGAATCAGCTATGATCTGACCTCGCGTAGAGCACAGCAACATTGGTATCTGCTTCTACTGTGCCCAGAAGGCTCCGCGACGGTTGTCTGTATGCTAGGCCACCGTAGTCAGTGTCCCTATCACATGCCACACGAGAGGACGTTTGAAATGGGCTCTACTTCAACTGTACTTAAGATCAATGGGGACCGGTACTGTTTACAGACTAGCCCCGATTTGCTCTACAAAGCGAAAGCGTACTCTGATTTGGAGAGAACTAGTAACACGTTTTCATTCCTTTAATATCAGCGAAAGGAACACTTATGGTGGAGGTAGTGTCATGGTTTGGGGGAGGAATTTCATTTGGTGGACGCATCGATCTGTATATACTTCCTAGTCGAACCATAAATGCTACAACTTATTGAAATGAGGTCCTGAACCCCCCCCCCCATGTTCGCCCGTATGTCGGTGCGACAGGAGAAGCATTTATCCTACAGGACAATAATGCTCGTCCTCAATCGAGCGAAGCTCGTGGACGTATGGACTAGCCAGCCAGGTCTCGTGATCTTAATCCTGTTGAGCATGCCTGGTGTGCTCTGAACCCCTTCCCCAAAACCTTGAGGAGAGCTTTGAAGAAGCATTGGTTCTCCTGGACATCATTCTGAATACAAAACATCGTTGAGAGTGTTGAGTTACTGTGAGGGACTGAAGCATTTTGACAATCTAATTTTGATCTCTTGCTTTTTGAACATTGTCTTTATGTACCCATTTGCTACTGATTTAAACTATTTATTTACAGTTTTTGTGTGTATTTCGTTAACATCTCATATTATACCACTTTTCTACGCACAAATGTATAAAAATTGCTCATACAGTTTTTGAGTTATCGTTGTTTTTTCTTTGTCCCTTAATTTATGGAAACCAGTGCAGTTAATCCTACATTTGCACGCACACACACACACACACACACACACACACACACACACACACACACACACACACACACGCACGCACGCACGCACGCACGCACGCACGCACGCGCACGCACACACACACACACACACACACACACACACACACACACACACACACACACACACACACACACACACACACACTGCCATATACCATCCATTAATAACATTTTTGTCTGTTAATTGCATGTGTTCTCGGAAATTGCGGAATGAAAAAAAAAAAAAAAAAAAAACTAGATTTTGGGAGAAACTTCCACTATCAACCTTATGAGATCGCCAAAATCATCGTCAGTTCTAATACAAAATATAGTAAAATACAAAGATTCGTCTGGAAATGATGAACATCGAACTCAGGTCTTTTCCAATTGGAGAGAGCAATATTCTGTGGCTCTTCCAACTGCCCTATGGAGTACGATGTCACAATTGTGTTATAAATATTAAATATAAATATATGTTATGGCAATTTGGTTCTAGTTCTATATTCAGTGTAACAGGAATACTTACAAAAGTACAAAGGAGGATATGCATTCGAAGTAAGAGAATTTATTATGATTAAAAAAAATCAAATGTAGTGGCATATAAGTGATCTCAGAGTACAACATTATATATGTTGTACTCTGAGATACGAAAGTTGTTAATCACCTTCTTTCTGAATAAAACAATTATAAATAATTGTTTTATTCAGAAAGAAGGTGATTAACAACTTTCGTATATTTTAATTGATATAATTATTCTTTTATAATTATAATGATACTTCTTTCCCTTTATTGTGCAATTTATTATTATAGTATAAAATTTGATTCGTGATGTTTCTGAAGGTATAGCTGAATGATTCTTGTAGTTTCTTTTGGTTCATCTGACCAAAGATTTTGACAATAAAATTTTTCATATAAAGTTCAAATTAAATGATCTAGTAACTTGGTTGGAAAGCTTCCTATGCTTATTTATATGTTAAAGATACCAAGAAATTTTATACTTAATTTTAATCCTTTTCCAAGTAGGCAAAACAAAGGTTTTTGCGCGTGAAATATATTCACGTCTGAGCTACTTGTATATAGAGGCTAATGATTTCATATCACTTGCTTTAGTATGTACCCCATAATGCAAAGCACACACCCCCTTTTGGGCGTGTATGATGCAATGCATAATGGGTAGGGCAACTACCTAGACCGGCTTTTCCCTGTATTAAGTGCGGGGTTACTTCTCCAAAAACTCGTGCGATCCCCCAACAATTAGCGACCCGAAGGATCAAAAACTCAGCGTTATTCCCCTCAGTAACAGCTCACTCTGTCACTGAGAAGAACGCTCAGCGTTTGGCTCTACCCAGTGGCAGAATCACCCCACCACCGAGCAGAGCCACCCATATTTCATCTGAGGGGTAACAGCAACAGCCGTGTCTCAGTTAACTTCATGAACTACAGCATTGCTATCCATTACTCCTCTACCTGGCTAACAGCAACAGCCAAGCCTCAGTTAGAACTTCATTGGCTACAGCATTGCCATCCATCACCCAAGTTTCCAACCGGTTTCGACCTTTATTGAGGTCTCTTCAGTGGGAGCCAGACCCGAGAGAGAGAGATAGCAGGGTTGAAGTAATGCAGAAGTCATATAAATCTCATATACAAGTAGACAAAAGGTGCTTCACCTTCTTAATAAAAATTTCTGGATGAGAGAAAGATGTGGGAAGTTTTTACCTTGGGCGTATAATACGTTAAAGATACCAATAAATTTTATACTTGGTTTAATCTTTTTCCCAAGTGAGCAAAGTTCACCTCTAAGCTACTTGTATATATAGAAGCTAAAGAATATATTTCACGCGCAAAACTTTGTTTTGCTTACTTCGGAAAAGGATTAAAATCAAGTATAAAATTTCTTGACGCGCACGCACGCACGCGCACACACACACACACACACACACACACACACACACACACACACACACACACACACACACACACACACACACACACACACACACACACACACGGAACAGACAAAATAGACATGAGCCAAAACATTATGACCAGCCAGACTGTACGGTTCTCCGAAAACATGTGGGTAGTGGTGGCAGTATCAAGATATGCGAGTTTCGGTCGCTGATCAGGACGTTATTCTATTTAACACATCAGAACACCTTCGGGGAGGTCTAGTGGAGTCAATTCCAAGAGGTTATTGCGGCCAAAGGAGGCCCATGACTCTAATGGGCAGGCAGTCACATCGTTTTGATAAGGTATGTAAGTCTTATCATGATCATGATAAGCTTACATACCTTTAAACATGATATTTGACACCGTTATCCACAACATCTAAAAAACACACAGTAATTGCACCTGTGTAAAAACAGAGTAAAATATATGACATTCGAAGTTTATGAAATTTATGGAAAATCTCGTAACACTCCAAAATACGCGAATCAATAATCAGATAGGATATAACAGTCTACAGAATGATCGAAATCAGCTATCTAAATTACAAAAGTTACATAGAAGAATTGTTTCAATAGCGCTTTGGAGGGTTAATATACACCAGCCAATAACCGAACCCCTTATCTAACAACCGAGATACATACTCGTATAGCATAACGCGACCCACCACAGCTCTTTACACAACCAGACGCTACAAGAAGCTCATACAATACGGCTGTGATTATTATTATTATTATTATTATTATTATTATTATTATTATTATTATTATTATTATTATTATTATTATTATTATTATTATTATTATCATCATTATTATTATTATTATTATTACTACTAAATAAATATTCAGTTATTAACGTCTATTTTTTTTTTCCTTAGGTTCATAGTTGTCCGTTCCCTGATAACCAGGATTCCATAAAATTACTCATATGGACAACCGTCTTGAGAAGCCCAAGATTCTTTAAGTGGATAATATTTATCAAGTTCAAGACTTCTGCTTCCCCCCCCCCATTTGAAAGGAGAATTCGTCTTCACTTTAGAAATACTAATTAGAGGTAACAACAGCAGTACGGATATTATTATCTATAATTATTGGGTTACAAAAACAGAAATACATTTATCGGAAAATTTAAGAGCACACGATATTATTTGATTGGAAAGACGATATAGAAGTATCGGTCCTTCCTTTCGGAAACTCATCATTTCTCTTCTCTGCAGAACAGACAAAGCGACAGGAGAACACACGCATTGACAAACACAGGAGACTATGGAGATTTATTATCCTATGATTACCCAAAATTTGGTTTATACGAAGCTGAATTGCTTTATTTCGCAAATAATCCTGAAAAACGTGTGTCACCATTCAAGAATAACCCCTAAGCTGCTTTTTTTCTTTTTCTTTTTTCATTTGTAGCTCGCCTTTTCTGTCAGGATTTCTGATGCATATATCTTAATTAAGAATATTTCAGAACATGTACATAAGTGTATAAACCTCACATACATATTTTAACTATAGCGATATGCCATGCAACATTGTAAATTTGCAATTGGCGAGAAATGTAAAAAATAGGACTAACCAATGCACTTTGCAGTGGTTAACAGAAAATGTGAAGTTCAGTTATTTTGCTGTTTTTATAGTTTACAATCGCCATTCCACATTCTTGTAGTCTTGTTCTAGAAATAGCATTATTATTTCATGAAAACCTCGGAGCTTACAATATGCATCAAATTTCTTCCAGGAACTGTAGGTAAATACTGTATTGCTATGGTTATAATTTCTGACCTTTCACAGCACCATTTGCGGAATTTGGATGAATTTCAATTCAGTTCGAGGAAATATGAATATTTTATTCGAAAATTACTGATGACAAGTTGGGATAAAATAACATAATTAAACGTTTCGTCACTGTTTTATTTTTGAATATAGTAAAAACAAAGCAAAACAGTACATAACAACGTTAAATGAATAAACCTATGACTTTGATGTGCTTTCATTTGTTATTATTTATTTTTGTTCATCGAATTAATTAAGTTAATAAATACAGTTCTGTTTCTTTTAACATTAATCGTAGTCATTTTGTTGCTCCCTCGAAACGAAGCCCTGAATATAACTCATCTCTATTACGTACAAAATAACATCAGCATAGAAAACAACAGCACGCTACTTACCGTTTTCGTCTCCAGAGTCTACAGCACAACGCCACGGATTGCGAAATCCATAAGCGTAAATTTCGGGTCTTGCTTTTTCTTTAAGTTGAATAAAGGGATTAGTGAGGGGAATAGAATAGACGCCATCGGAGGAAGATCTAACATCAATACGCAATACTTTACCCAAGAGAGATGTGCTGGTAAAAAAAATAATAACAAATTCCTGTCAAATATATTATATTAAATACTCAACCAAAGATGAATAACATCTGCGTTTGAGATAATTTTACAACTTTTGAACAATACCTAATCGTTTGCCACTTCTGAAATCGTTTGCGTCTTCTGAAACAGTAGCGCCGTGGCATTATACAACTTGAAATAAACTGCTAATAGGGCTTAAAAAAATAAAATTATAAAATTTATAATAATAATTATTTAGTGTAATTTATTTTATATGTATCATATTAATTTTTATATATTTGAAACATTTAGAATAACACAAGCTCTACAGCATATATAATCTTTGTAATCTGCGAAATTTCGATGAAGAGCATTCTAGAAAATAGCTTTTTTTTAAAAAAAAAAAAACTTCCTTGGGGTAGAAAGTTTCTCTGCCAGACTATCACATTAATTACAGTATAATAGACAAGGAGTTATATTCTTGACTCAAACTTTGTACATAGAGGCTGTTGACTTCACATTAATTGTTTTAGTATATCCCATAATTCAAAGCACGAAGTCATATACAAGTAGCAAAATGATGTATACCATATTTTTAAAATATTCTGGATTAGAAATAGTTATATATGGCAAATTATAATTTCCGTTTGGGCAGTGAGCCTTCTCATGATACGTGGCAACAGTCCGAAAGGAAGTCTGCTTTGCATTATGGGATACTAAGGCAACTGATGTGAAACAACCTCTCAATTTGTATAGATAGGCTGTTGATTGACTTCGCATTAATTGCCTTGTGTAGGCTTTCGACTTGGCTACTTGTGTAGCCCTACTCGTGAAGATATTTCACGAGCAAACTTTGCACGCTTACGCTTGGGTATAGAATAGACAGAAGAATATAATTTCTTGTCTATTATATTTTTACCTTCCTATGAGGAATTATCCAGGCCTTTCCTGGGAATTTATCTCTTAGAAACAAAAACAGTAGAATGTTTGTTTAAGGTTGGCCAACTTACTTAGGCAGGTCAGTGTGGCTCAGTGGAAGTGATGCTTGCATCCTCTGCGCTAGACCTCCCGAAGGTAGACTCAAGTCGCCGACTAGAGGAACTTTTACTAAACCCTGTTTCGACCGGTTCCCGAGTTAGTCGATCTCTGGCACAGACAATCGGGTTATTTCTCCCAGAAACTCGGGTTTTTCGTCCCAGAACCCACATTATTTCAGACAGTAACATATCCTATTAAGGGTTGGGTACTAAGAGATAGACATGGGCAAACTATCGCTGATTGGCTACCCCCTAAACTCAAGAAAATCGACCCCATAACCCACATTATTTCAGACAGTAACATATCCTATTACGGTTAGGTACTAAGAGATGGCAGCTATCTCTGATTGGCTACCTGTAAAGATTGAACTGCCCACTCAGCCTCCAAATAGGGTTAGATAGGGTTAAAAGGCCTCGCCTACTCCCAATAAGGGAATAAAAGGCGTTAGCTGATTTATTTTATTAACTTGGTTTGGCTTCACAAGAAATAATAAAATTCCCCTCCTCACAGTTATAATTTGCAACCACATTCCATACAGAATGATGCTTGGAGAAATTGGCAAGTTGAAGTGTGGTTATTTCTTATTCTCTGGAAAGCTGAATGCACTTTCTTTATATCCTTTTTCTGATGGAAAAATTTAGGCCTATTATGGCCTGTTACGACTACCTAATGCATCAACAAGTCTCTTCCTAGTTATCATTTTCCGGATAGTTTATAATGATATACTTGTTCCAAGATTCTTTTTATTTGCATTATTTTACAATGATCCATCTAACTGGGTTTATTTCATTATATTCTCTATTACTGCTTCTTTTAATTATTTTGTTATTTCTTCACTTCTTTTATGAATAAATATGGTATATTTTGTTGTTCTTCGCATGAATTTCGTTTTGGCTGCGAATGGTATTAGCATTATCACTGTAGAATCGCTCAATCCCGTGGCGCTTAAGACAATACTGCATAGATCAATAAGGCAAGAAGGGACACAAAAATGGACATTGAGCACTGCAAACTGGGGGGAAGTAGGAAACAAGGCGTATGCGCGGAAGCTTTCTCTCCTTGGAAACAGCAATACTCCTTATGTACAGTAATAATGAAACCGCGTATGTGCGAAAACGTGGATAACGAAATCGCGTATAACAAGAGTTACCCATATTTTACTTCTAGCGATTTCGACCTTTAAAAGCCATTGTTTTTGATTTTTCTGTGAGATGGTCATTCCGAAATCTTCACCTATTTCTTTTAAGTTTACAATAATTCCTGTTTTCTGTTGAGTTTTCTTCTTTGACTTTAGTTTCATTTCTCTTCTTTTAGCAATTAGATTCAGAATTTCACCAGTCATCCACTCGTTATTGGTCCTAACAGGGTGACCAAGAGCCTCATGAATGACATGAATGAATGAACACATGAATTATCTTAAAAAAATAATTAAAATAAAAACTGTTCCAGAAAAATCTTTGAACTCCAGTGTGAAAGGAAGGTTAGTTCAATAGTTCAAATGTTTTACAGCCAAGATATTATCTACCTCAGAAAAGCTAATCCAAATAATAAAGAAAGCAATCAAAAAATAAAATAAAAGAAAATAAAGAAAATAAAGAAAATAAAAAATCTCTTATTGTCACAATAATAACAGAGGTACATCACCTCGTTGGAATAAAAAGTCGTTTTTGTCAACTTTCCACAGTGTGAGCAAATGGCATAACATCTGAACAGTTTTTTATCATCTGTTTTGTAGGATAGGAAAAAATTCCCGACCCTCAAGTATGAGACAGGATAATTTGGCTCCCGTAAATACATAAATTCATGCTTTGCTTACTGTGGTCTAGAAATTATGTTGCAATTTTTTTTTTTTTAATATTATATATAAAATCAATTGAACACATTTTTTTCTGCCGATAAGAAAATGAAGATTTTAAAGCATCTGAAAGGAAAAAAAAAGAGAATCTAGTTAACTTTATTGTTTGTAATATTATATCTGTGTAGAATATCCTAGTTGAAAATATATCGCACTCATTTGCAGAATGACAGCAATGTATTTTGCCAGCATCACTCGGTCTATTCAAATGATATAACACAGCAATTCTGGATGGTCCGATTTCGGTTAAATTTGTTACATGTGATCTCATGAAAATGTACTCAGCCATTTCAACGTAAGGTTTCAACAGAAGAATTTAAAATTAAAGTTGTTGGGAAATGTGCTTTTGTAATCTTTAAAACAAATCATCACAAAAGATTCAATGGAAACATATGTTTTGATCTTACTATAGCTTTTTTTTTCTTCCCTCTCTCTCTCTCCTCTAATTTTGCTCATAACATTTAAAGGATTCAGGGAAATAAATATAACCTTATGAGGAGCTAAGAGTAAGGCAAGATGCTATTCCACTGATTTTCCGGGAGAGAGTTTATCTTCAGGCAGAGCCAGATTATAAACCATCCCATTTCCTTTTTTTTCCTGTCTCTCTCAAACTTAGAACACTACACGTATACGTAGTATACGTGTAGTGCTACTATCCAAAGGTCTGACTCATGCTTGTTACTGTGGTATTACTGCACGTACTAGCCACTAAATTAGAAACCTTTATACAGATGTACGTAATATACGTAGTATGCGTGTAGTGATCGAATTCGTTCAAATATTAAATCTGTTTTAAAAATCTAAAAATCCTTTCCAAGCTGTAAAACATGCTTTTTCTCCTCCATTTCCTTATTCTGTCGAATTTAATTGCATAATTTTACTCTTTGAAACGTTAAACCGACCAGAAAGAAAACATAATAGTGATATATGGGTAAAGACAACTTTTCCTCATCAGTTAGAGTTGGAAGATGTTTTGCGTTATCAATAAGTATTCATTCATCAAAATGAATGAATGAATATGGATTGCTCTCTCTCTCTCTCTCTCTCTCTCTCTCTGTGTGTGTGTGTGTGTGTGTGTGTGTGTGTGTGTGTGTGTGTGTGTGTGTGTGTGTGTGTGTGTGTGTGTGTGTGTGTGTGTGTGTGTGTGTGTGTGTGTGTGTGTGTGTGTGTGTGTGTGTGTGTGTGTGTGTCATTACTGACAGAGTAAAAGATCTCAGCGACAGATACGTTCTCTTCATAATCATACTGTCTAATTAAAAAAAAAATGAAGTAGAAGAAAGAAAATAAAATAAAAAATATATATCGATGCTGTTTACTTTAAAGTTTAAACTGTCATATTTTGACTTAAAGCTAACAAATAGTATCTATTAAAAGGAATGACTCACTATTATGTACCCAATAAAGAACCCGAAGAAAATTTAAATTCTGAGCCTGAAAATTATGTGTCCAAGACTTCTCTCGTTCTTTATCTTCCTAAGTGAACAATTACAAGCTCCAGTTAGAATATGATATGTTTTTAATATCCAAAACAGATAAACGAGGGAAGATTAATTATGATTCAAAATGTATTCGTCGCTATTTCAGATAAGTAATCTGATAACATAATTCATAATTTATAATTCATTTTTCACCAGTAACTTTTGGCTATATGATGAATTAGTTTGTTTCGTTTACATTTTATCTTTCTATTTGCAGACGATAAGGTATTCAAATACCTGCACACAAACACGTTACTATCCAAAGGCCTGACTCATGCTTGTTACTGTGGTATTGCTGCACGTACTAGCCACTAAATTAGAAACCTTTATGCAGATGTATGTAAACGTCAGTTACTCAACGTATATGCAAAATACTTGGTCACGTGAGTCACACGTGTTCTAGGCAACTATTTAAAAATGCCGCTGTCAGTAATCGTTAATAGTGCTGATCCCAAAGGGAAAATCAAAGGCTCCTTTGAAGTTCGATAAAGAGCTTATTGTGGGTGAAGCTGCGATTTTGAACACAGCAGCACTGATCGGTTTCTTAAAAGGTGAGATATATTCCGGGTGTTTAATCAGTGAAAAAAATAACCCACATTGCTTGTCTAGGAGGCATAACTGTAGTCCTAAGACAGTCTGTCAGGAATGAAATCGCTGTCATCTGAGAAGGCTTTGTGCAGATTAACAGAACTTTCTGTGTGCAGCAGCTGACCGAAGCATTTAATGAAGGCTGTTACCAACCCATATCTCACAAATTATGTGCAGCGAAATGAAGAGTCGTTATTGGCAGTTGCATGCTTATACGGAAACCACCGATTTATGTGAAGAACAGGAAAATTCGTCTGCAGTGGTGTCAGGAATACCGTGACTGGACACTGGAAGATGGAAAAGGGTCATGTGATCCGACTAGTCACAGTACACCTTGTTCTGCACCGTCAACATCTGTAACCCCCTTTTTTATTTTTAGGAGGAGTTCGTTCTTAAATTGCAATTTGCTGATTTTTATTCTCGTTTTTTATTATTATTACACATACAGAGTTACACAGTAAAGAATGCATAGACTCGCCGGGTTTTCACTCACACATGCAGAAACTCAAAATAAATAAATAAATGGTCCCATGAAGTAAGTGACGCCGTCTACCATGCTGCGCATGCGTATTATCACATATCAAAATGTCACATTTTACAGTACAACCAAAAGTGGTGTTATTTTTTGGTTCGGTTGCTGCGCAAAGGATATTCAGACAGACAGAGTTTTTTTGGAAATTACAGTTTTGGAAGCTGGTTCTGTGTTGAGGGAAATGGTAACCAGAAAGTGAATGTGCATTGACTTGAAACGATACCAAAAAGTTGTTTTACGTAAATCCATAAATTCTTCAGGATAATCGTGAACTACTTATTCCTCGGCTTACCTTATGCAAAACAGGTAGTGCAGGAATTACAAGCAAATGACAGACTACTGGCTAGTTATCGAGGCTAGATGAAATGATAGTCTCATCTCATGATCTTATAGATCAGTGCTTCCCAAACTTATGGAGGTAAAGGCCCCCTTTGGAAAAATTAAAATATTTCATGCCCCCCCCGAAAAAAAAATCGTAATACTGATATATATTATTATAATGTTTATTGTATTTATATTCAATACAATTTATATTCAAGATTTTGCGTTTGTAAGCTTTTTTTTGTGCTTTTTATGAATACTTTTGAAATGACACTTATAATGAATATAAGCTTCACTTCAAAGCAAATATTTACTAATATTTATTAAGCGCCGAAATACGCAGGAAGCAAAATTTGTGAACCAACACCAACGTGTGATTTTTTCCATTAAAATATAAAAAATAACAAAAAAAAAAAATAAATAATAAAAATGATTTAAAAAAACGTATTAAATTAAATACGTTTCTTTTAACATTAAAAAATCTACTTAGTCTTAAAACATTTTAAATTTCTTCATTATTTCAAGGCCCCCCCTCAATAAAACTTACGGCCCCCCAAGGGGGGCCGCGGCCACAGTTTGGGAAGCGCTGTTCTAGATCACCAGATTTTATCCTTCTACTGTAGATTCAGTTTTTGTAAGCGTACGTTCCATCTCACTCTTGTGTACTAAATAGAGGCGAAAGAAGTGGCCAAGCTGCATAGAGGAGTAATAGCTACATGTCAATCACTCCGGACCTGTTAAAGAACATATGGTGATAGATGGAGTATAGTGTTGCCAATTTAGCTCTTTTGGAGCTAGATCTAGCTCTTTTTTTTTTTTTTCTTTCCTAGCTTCAAAAATGTTAATCTGGCACCTAAACTTTGAAGATAGGTTAGCATTATTTCTTTGTTGTCACTCATCATTCAACAGTTGCAATCATCTAATAGAACCTTGCAAAAATAGTATCCCAGACAGTCAAATTATGCCAAAGGTAAAAATGCACCGAACTAAGTGCTCTGCAATTGTAAACAATATTCTAAGTGAACATTTTGAAGATCTAATTGTGGACATTGGAGATGAAATTTTCAGCTTGCTAATAGACGAATCGAATGATATCACAGTGAATAAGATTTTAGGAATGGCCATTAATTATAGTAAGAAATTCAACAAAATTATGCACACATTTCTGAGCATGGTGGTTCTAGAAAGGTGTGGTATTGTGGCTGCACTGAAAAAAGAGCTCTTGACCAAGAAACTGGACATTAAAAATCTCATTGCAATTGGTACAGACAACGCCAGTGTTATGGTTGGTGTCAATAATGGCGTTTATGAACTACTGAAGGCATATATTCCCTCCTTAATTTTAATTAGATGTGTATGCCATTCATTACAACTGGCAATGTCTCACTCACACTTGTGCAGAATCTCTCCCAGGAAAATTAGAATTTTTAGTTGCAGAAACGTATAAGTGGTTTTCACATTCTTCTTCAAGACAAGCAGCATACAAAGAGCTGTATCAAACTATCAACAAAAATGATGCTCCTCTGAAAATTGGAAGCAATTGTGCAACAAGGTGGCTCTCCATTGAACCTGCAGTAGACAGAATTCTCAGCCAGTGGTTGGAATTAAAAACTCACTTCGAAGTCGTGAGTGTGACTGAGAAATGTTACAAAGCTCAAATTTTGTGGGAGATGTACAAAGATGAAAGGAATCTGTTGTATCTTTTATTTTTGCATCCTGTTCTAGTTCAAGTTCAGTAAGTTAAAAAAAAATTTCGCATGTGACAGTGCGGATAGGATGAGATTACTTGAAGACCTTTCTGGTTTGATTCGCTCTATTGCTAATGTGTTAGTGCTACCATCATCCACAGTCGACCCTCTAGAGTCAGAGATTGATGACTACTTGGATCTCAGTCCAAATCTTGGTTACAGATTTGAAAAAAAAATTTCAGAGTTGATGATACAAAAGAAAATCATGCAAAATGATGAGCGAAATTTTAGAAGTAGAGCAAAACAGTTTCTTCTTGGTCTCTTCAAACAGCATAAGCAAAGGTTGCCTGAAAACTTGAATATTTTAAGAATGATGTCTTCTTTTTCTGTTGACAATATCCTAAAACATATAAAGGAACCTGTTACTCCCATCTTAGAAATAATGCTGAAAACAGAAAAAGATGTTGCTGCTGCTGACTACCACTACAATGCTATCCACTTAAATAAGTGGACAAATATAGAAAACACTGAGCTATTCTGGACCGAAGTACGAGAATATAAAGATGCATCTGGAATGAATCCATTTAAAGAAATTGCTTAGTGTGCAATAAATTTATTAATACTGCCAAATTCTAATGCGGAAATTGAACGAATTTTTAGTTCCATGAATGTAGTTAAAACTAAATTAAGAGACAAGATGGAATTGCCAATGCTGACAGCTATTTTGTCAATCAAGTGGCCTCAGGCGTAATAACAAGTGCTGTACAGACTATCATTTACCAGCATCTACACTGGGTAATATTGGAACGATGACCACATATAATAAAGCTGAAAATATAAGTGAAAACGTAGATGAATTAAGTGCAGAAGACCACATGGAAGGTATATTTAGCCACTTATATGCAAGTATCACTTCAACTTGAATACAGTAAGTAACTTAAAAGTATCAGCTACTACTTTTAAAATTTTAGCTACAAATTTTTATTTTTAACTCCTTTTTTGCTCTTTTTTTTAAGATTTAGCTGTTTTTAGTAATTTTCATTTGGCAACACTAATGGAGTAACGTTTTCATATTTGTTGAACCTCCACAAATGCAAGTAGGAGAAGGAAGCCACACGTTCCTGAATGTGTGAGTGAAAAATTTGATAAGTCTGCCTGTGTCAGTTTACGAAATATATCCTTTTGATACTGGTCGTAATTTTGCCGGACATTTACAATGGACTCATGTACTCACAAAAGATTGATTTTTTCTTCTCACAGAAAAAGCTATACTTGATTACAGAAGCATAAAATGGAAGTTTTGGCTGTACAGAATGGGTATTGCAAAGAGACAGACTTCATACGCAGAGTTTTATGTCAAACGAACTTTCTTCAATTTCTAGCTGCTTCCACTCTTATGGTCTACATACCTGCTTCTTCAAAATTTAAGAATCCGCCACTTTCCTAAACACGCACATAAGAATACTCTCAATAACATGAACAGGATACTCACAGATTGAATCTGTTTTCTTTACCTCCTCCGCCATTTCCTGTGGTGATATACAGGTACCCGTCGAAATCGAAAAACAAATGGCCACCGTTTTGACGAGGACCAGGTTGGTGAATACTCAAAATTACCTGTTCAGTGTTCTTATCTACCTTAAAAATCAGTAAATAACATGCACTAAATATGGTTTGTCAAAATAAGCATATTTTTATTATTATCATTCAGAAAAAGAGACTTTCATAGTTTCATAATGAATTCTAAATAGACAATTTTGAAGGATTTTTAAGTTTTGTTCTTTTTCATATAATACCACACAAGAAAGAAGCGGGTTTAACAACATGATAAATTTTTTGATGATTGTTAGTTTTTCGAATTAAAATTTATAAACCAATGAACAAAAACAAAATTACAATAGACTATTTCTTAAAACTGAAAGTCTTATAATTTTTACTAGAATTTAATTAATAAAGTTTATATTTTAATTTGACATCCTTTGTCGACGAAAAGAAAGCAAGCAAGCAAAATAACATTTTGAAGAAACTAGTTCTCCTGATATCAACAGGGCCGATTTTATCATTAGGCGGACCTAGGCAATCGCCTAGGGGCGCTAAGCTTCGGGGAAAACAGATTTTGCTACATAGTTCGGGAAAAATATATATATAGATACAATGTATAGGGGCGCCTAAATTTTCTTTGCCTAGGGGGCGTCAGATACTCTCGGACCGGCCATGGATACCAATCAAAAACTATACACATACTAGTAGATTTAAAACTGGAGTTGTAAAGTAAGCTACTCCAGCCAGGGAGTAAAATATTGATCAAAATATATCCAGTCTTTACACAGTCAAAAAGGTAGCTTATGGAAAATTGGGTCATAGGATCCAATAGCGCAGATTTGAGCGAACACACATTCACCTTATATACATATATAACAGCAGGACTGCATTTTTATATGCAGTTGTAGTCCTATGCATAAATACATTTGGCATGTGTTTAAGTAAAGCATCTTTAGTGGCTACAGCACCAGATATCCCATTTAGTTTTAACCAAGATAAAAAGAAGAAACATATTTTTAACAAAATTAGGGAATAAAGTTTTTAAAAAAATTCTTTAATGTATTTTATTCCCCAAAGGGAATAGATGGAGATCCTAACTATGTTTTCAAAACAGATGGATAGCCAGTTTCCATCCTTCAATCTTCACTGACAGTGAAACCAAACTATCAATCAATGAATGAAGGCTTTCGGGAGAGAGTTTACGACAGACCACTGCTTCATCTCGTGGTCCTAAAGGGAAGCTTAAAATAATCAAAATTAAGCTACTTTCAGAAGTAGATTGTTGACTCAAATATACAGATGCTAAAAGGGTTTGAAAACAAGAACAAAATCTTGGAGATTCAGTGGGAAAATTTGAAAACGTTGATGGATTCAAACATTGAGGCGAAGTTGTTTGCAAAAATATATTTTTGCAAACAACTCAGGATTTCTACGATGGTTTCTCTGTATTGGAATTATTATTATTATTATTACGTAACACACCTCCAGGGAGTCCAAAGGCTCATCGAGGGCGGTCACCTACTCTACAGCTCTCCGTCTCCACCACTCATTTTACCAACCGCAATTATCTTAATCATCTACACAAACGCCATCTAACCCACCACCACCACTAGTATTTTCACAGAAAATCACAAGCATCCATGCGCACGGCGGGATTCGAACCCGCAGTCTTTTGATTGGAGAGCGAATACGCTAACCACTCGGCTAACCAGGCCGGCAAAAGGAATTTCCAAACATGGCTGTTTGAATTATAAGCAAGGCAACTAACCCTCTGAAGCCAATATTTTTTGTTATTATTTTTTTCTCAGCCTATATATTTCCCAGTGTTAGGTAAATGTCTCTACCACAGCGGAAGGATTGGGTCTACTTCTCCGATGATGATCCATTCCATCGTGGTAGAGTGCTTATACACTTGTAGGACGGTGAAAGACAATGACAGACATCCATGCCTACAGCAGGATTCGAACCTGTAGCCTTTTGGCTGAAGAGCGGATATGTTAACCACTTGCCCAACCAGGCCGGCAAAATGAAGATTAAACAGCATTGGGTCCAAGACAGAACGCGGTGGAAACTACTGGAAAGTTCCCTTCGTAGAGACAAAGTTCCGCTATATACAATCCTCAGATATCTATTAGTTTTGTATTTATTATTATCATGTGATACCTCCAGGGAGTCCAAAGACTCATTGGGGGAAGGCATCTACTCTACAACTCTGTCTCCACCAACTACAACAAACTGCAACTATACCAATGCCATCTACCATCCACTAGTATATTCACTGACAATCACAACTATCTATGCCCACGTGAGGGTGCGAACCCGCAGCCTTTCGACTAGAAAGCAGATACACTAACCACTCGACCAACCTTTACTTTTAACTACAAATGTAAAAGTAGTTAAAAATGCCATAGTCGAAAAATCATGGGAATATAACAGGAGCTTATTTAAATTTTATAGATCTGTAAAATAAGTACGATAAGATGATATGGAAAGGTCTTCGAAATGGTGCAGTTACATGGTGCAGGAATTTTAATTAAATTAAATGATTGAATTTGGTATAAAAGCTATGATAAATTTGGTATGAAAATCAGTAAGAAAAGTACTACGAAACATTTCTAAAATACTATAAAATACTTTTCTAAGTTTTCTGATTCAGATAAAATAAAATAAAAAAATCAATTTTATTCTCATTAGTGAACCTATTAGAACAATAAACATTTTGCCTATTCAAATTTAATAAAAGCAGATAATATAATAAGAAAGAGCAGGAGGAGAGTAGTCAGGTGAATAAATCTACATGAAATAAGAGGGAATTTAGCTGAAAATCACCAACTTAGCAGTTAAAGAGATTGCCCTGAAATCAGTTTTAACTAATAAATATAAATTTGGGCAAATCCTTTTCCATTCATTTCTTATCTTTAGGTCCAAAGATATATTTTCAAAGACTTGCAAGGTAATTTTACATCCTGGTGTGTTATGCTCAACATTATATTACATTAGTATAAGAAATCATTTGAGAATTTACATTAATAAACTCATTAGTACTTATGTGATTTATATATCAATTCACATGAATGTTTATTTTATCTTAATTTTTACTTGAAATAAATATTAATATCAGATTTTTCAATAACTATTATGCAGGAGGTGCACATATTATTATTATTATTATTATTATTATTATTATTATTATTATTATTATTATTATTATTATTATTATTATTATATAGATAGATAGAGGGCGCTTTAGTAGCAAGCGGCTGCAAGCACGCTATTTCGATTCTCTCATATTTTAAGTTGCAAAGTAGATATTTTCTTGTGAATTAAAATTTAAAGTACATCAGTGAATTCCGTTCTTCAAGACGAACATACTGATGTAAAAACGGTAAGTATCTGTTAAGTAATAAGTAAAATATAAGTATTCAAAGTTCGAAGTATACATTGATCAACTACGCGAGAAGAGAACAAAGGAAGTCGCCATATTAGAAATTACAGCTAGATCGTCAAACAAGAAATACGAAGTGCTACAAATGCAAAGAAGACTTAACGGGGGAAGAAAACCACGTAACATGTAGGAACTGCCAGAGAAACATGCATTTTCTATGTTCAGGATTGTCTGAGGCTACTTGGCAGCGAAAATCAAACAAGAATCGTGACGAGTGGAAGTGTCCCCATTGCAGAGACAACAAAGGAATTTCGCCTTCGACTGCAGGCGGAAAACAGCACATGTAGAAAACAACCGCAGGCACTAAACAGCTATCAACAACAGAGGGAATTAAAAACAAAGAAAATAACAACCGAAACCCAGGTGAGCCAACTTTAAATGCATTACTTGAAAATAGAATACAAAACCTAAAAGACTGTTTAATAGATTTTGTTGGAGAACTATTTAAAAAACATACTGCACAAATTACAGAAAAATTCAACCAATATGAGGAATTTATTAAATTTAATAATAACTCGGTAGAAGGTGTATTACAGACCATTAGAGAAATTAAAAACTGCGTTAAAGAGCTAACGGAAAGACAGCATAATTTAATTAAAGAGACAACGGAACTACGACAAGAACTAAACTCTTTAAAGCAACAATACGAACTCTCAAACCAACAGCAGCACAATAATGATCTCCTCATAAATGGTCTCCCAGAAATAGCTACAGAACATCTAAGAGACACCTAATACAACTAAGCCAAAAACTTGGCTCTCCCATTGAATCAAGAGATATCCAGTCAGTGCATCGGTTACCACAAAAAAGGAAAATAGAAAATAATACTCGTCCTTTGCGACTCACCAACAGCCCAACAAAAACTACACTTATAAAAGCTAGCAGGATTAAAAAACCAGTAGTCAAGGATCTGAAAGGAGACCACGACAATACCCCAAGATACTTGTCCGAATACCTAACGCCATATTATCAGAAAATATTCTACCAAGCAAGAAAAGTAAAAACAAAACAATTACCAGTTTATATGGATAAGAGACAGCAAAATATTCCTTAGAAAGACACAAGACACAAAACCAATCGAAATAAAATCCGTAGACGACCTCAACAGGCTGCCACATTGAAAGGAATATTGACAACTCGTAAAGAAGGAACAGCACACCAACCAACATGAATGCAGACCATCAAGCAGACGTAATCACCCCGGAACATGATAATTGCCACATTCTGAAATCAATAACAGAATGGAAATAAGTGACAATCCCCAAAAAAGGACTATCTATTCTCCACATCAATATCAGAAGCATTCAAAAATACTGGCTGAACCTGCAAGCTTATCTGAAGGAAGATATAGACGAAATAGACATTTTAATACTGAAGTATCTACGACAAACGAAGAGGCATCCACCTACCAAATTCCACACTTCCAACAACAAAAACACTGCAGACAAACAAAACGAGGCGGTGGTATAATAATATTTACCAAACATAAACTAGAAGTAACAGAAATAAACTATAAATTAGGATACGCAGAAAACATATGCATCGAAATTAAAAACATCAAACAAGAAAACTTCCTGATATTAAACGCAATATAAAGACCACCCAACTTAAGCACCACAAAATTCCTAGAAATAAACAGATGGCTTTCAGCCACGGAAGTAGGCACCTCAGAATACTTGATAATAATAGGAGACATTAATATAAACATTAGGAACATAAATAACAACACAGAACAAGATAAAGAACAGAATAAAGACTACAAGAAACAACCTAGACCTATTATCGGCATATAACATAACCCCATCCATACACTCGTATACACGAGAAGAGATAGTCGGAAACACAACAACCTCATCCTGCATTGATCATATAAATATAAGGGCCCCTCCAAACAGCCACACAGCAGCCGTCATAACGTGCAAACTGGCAGACCATTATTTCACAGCATTACAGTTATACACTGAACCAGAACCTATAAAAATCACTAAGACTACAAAACAGTATTATAGCATTCTAAACGAAACAATAATAAACAATGAAATCAGAAAAATAGACTGGATGCAGATAGCATCTTTAGACTCTGCTGAAGCTGTATATAGTAATCTTAAACTTGCATTTAACATAATATATAACAAAGCATTAACAAAAATAAAAATACGCCCCCAAACGAAACAAAATCCATGGATAACAGACAACATACTAACAGACATACAAAGAAAAGATGCCTATGGAAACAACTTAAGAAGTCGCCGAACAATATCACTTTAAAAGCTGAATACAAAAGAAAACGGAATCTCCTAACAACACATATTAGAACGGCAAAAATAAATTATTACAGCAACAAATTAACAACAGCTCAGAATGACATAAAGGAAACCTGGTACCTGATTAATGAAATGCTGGACAATATACACAGAACCACTGCCTCAGAAACAATAAAACACAGCTTTGCCTGTGACCCCAAATCCCTCAAACAGTTGGCAAACAACTTTAATCAGCACTTCGTGAACTCTGTCCAAAAGCTACAAGAAACAACCCTTCCTCACACAAACGAACATTCTCCACTAGGTCCACGAGCAACCCAGTCGATGTGGTTCCCCACAGTAACAAAAGAAGAACTATCACTGGCAATTTAACAAATTAACCCTAACAAAGGACCGGGAATAGACGGAATCAGACCAAAAGACATCAAGAAACACTCAATCAACCTACTTCTAGTTATACAAAAACTGTTAAACAAAATCTTCGAAACGGGACACATACCTGAAACACTGAAGACTGCATTAATCACACCCATACACAAACAGGGAAAAAGAAACATTATAAGTAATTACAGACCCATCGCCACGCTGTAATCAACCAAATCATGGAGCGCATCGTGCATCAGAAACTCTCCACATACGTTGAAAATTTTCAAATCATACCCAAAACACAATATGGCTTTCAAAAAAATTTGAGAACAGCAACACTCCTGGAAGATTTCACAGATCTAATAAACGCTGCATTGGATAAAAACAGAATAACATTAGTGGTATTCATTGACCTAACAAAAGCATTTGACACACTAGCATACAAAACCTTGTTAACGAAACTAACGCATATCGGAATTGGAGGTCGTCTATTCCAGTGGTTTAAAGCATACACGAAAAACAGAAAGCACACCACACGTATAGGATCAGCATACAGCAAAGAGGTACATGTAACCTGTGGAGTACCACAAGGAGCTGTCCTATCTCCCATTCTATTTAACATATACACACACGACATAAGCCAACTCCTCCTAAAAAGTAAAATCTTCCAGTATGCAGACGATACGGCCATAGTATCCATTCACAACAATGCAAATATCGCTTACACAAATATGCAACATGACATCAACCAAATCACTAACTGGTTAACCGAAAACGGCATATATATAAACCCAGGAAAAACAAAGCTAATGGTATTCAAAAACCCCCAAATCCTGCCCATAGAAACTAAATATCTCACTATCCAACAGTCATCCTCCTATACACAAAGCACAGAACCTAAAATCACAACGTCCGAGATAGCGTGAATACAACACGCTATCTCGGACTTCACTTCAACTGATCAAAGTTGGAATAGCCATACAAACTACCTACATACCAAGCTTAGGATAATAGCAAGCAAACTATACAGATTAAAAGACATTGCCCCAACCCACATAAAAATATTAATCTATAAAGCATTATGTGAAAACATTTTAAGATATGCAATCACATCATACGCATTCTGCACAGACTACAGACTTAACAGTCTACAATAGTTGCAAGATAAAATGGTAAAACTGATATTCTGGGAACAACCCACTCTTATGCAGGAAGCATGGACAAAACACAAAATATTTAAGGTGAAACACTTATGCCACTACACAGTCATGTTAAAACATTACTACAGCCCAACCTATAGAGTAACCAGAACACCACAGTCAACAAACTACATAACACATAAGTACAACAATCACAACGGCAAAAGCCACCCGAAACTTCAAAGTACCTGACATGATAAACAAACTGCCGTTCGACAACAGAGACCTAGGAACATACAGAGAGCTGAAACAGGCACTATATAAATATTATAGCGAGAATAAAAATTAGGGCAATTCCTGTTTCTCTCTTCCCCCCACACACGCAAACACACACAAACCTATGACAAACCCCCTCTCAAAAACCATCACTACAAGAACACAAAGAAACAAACATACCATGTCTAAATCCAACCCTATTTGCACAAAAAAAAAAACAAAAAAAAGTTAAACTGTAATAACAGTCGAAGTCTTCCAAGCACGTACCAACAAACAGTAAAATCAACACCTGGTTTGTGACCAGTATAAGAACATAACCATGAAACCACCACCATCTCATCATCTATAATCTTCCTCAGATAAGCTCTGTTAAGCTTTGAGGAAGAAAATTATTAACTTGCAAGTATCTGTTATTCACAATTGTAATGTGTTATAAATATTATATATATGTATATAATTATTACAGCATCTATGTATGCAATTTATCTGAGACAAAAAAAAATAAATAAATAATATAAATAAATAAATTATTATTATTATTATTATTATTATTATTATTATTATTATTATTATTATTATTATTATTATTATGTATATTCCATATTCAAAAATTCTGTATAATCTTTATTGTAAATATTAGAAGAACATGTGTTGTAAATACATAATATAAAGGCAAAAAAGTATTATTAAAAATTTTAATTGAAATCCAATGTAGAAAAGTAGCACTTTGTGCTGAATTCTGTAAATTATAAGTTGCAATGTCTCTCAAGATGTTTATTGTATGTGTAAATATTTTAGCAGATCAATAAAAAAATAAAAATAAAATAAAATAAAATATTATTATTATTATTATTATTATTATTATTATTATTATTACATCAACTCTCCTCTCCTGGAGTCAAAGACTCATCGAGAGAGAGAGAGAGAGAGAGAGAGAGAGAGAGAGAGAGAGAGAGAGAGCTTTATACAGTGGTGTAGCTAGAGCTTTTGCCGCCCCTTTCAATACACAGAAAAAATACTACAAAAAATCAAAACGACGTATAGGGAAATAAATTAAAACACTATGTTTATTTTTTAAGTAAAACTTTAATTCCAACATTCTAAAATGTTATTTTTCTTGCTTTTCTGTTAGCAAAATCGTCGATGACATTGTCGAAGTCTATAATTCTTAATCAATTTTATTTAGAAAAACTACTCTCAAAACTAGCAACACTTTCAGCAATTGAGAGGAAAATCCGCAACAGCATTATAATGTTTGGAACTGAGTTCGCGAGACTGTATTTTAGAATTAACTGTAAAAGTTCAAAAAGGTTCAAAGTGTCGCCCGGGGCGGACCACCCCCTCTAGCTACGCCACTGCATAAGGGAATAACATTTTCGAACTTTCGAACACGACGCAAGCTAGCGTAACGTAAAGCCACTAGGCTAATCGCGCAGATAAAGAAAATGTATAATTTAAAATTTTATTAATTCTAGATAATGCTCCAGGTCCTCCACCTTAAATCGATGATTTTCACCCCAAGATTAAGGTCATGTTTCTCCCTCCAAACACTACTCCATTAATCCAACCTATGGTTCAGTGAGTTCTTACAGTGTTTAAGGCTTATTATCTACGGAGAACTTTTTCACAAGCCATTTCTGCCACTGAAGGAAATGATGATCACACTGATGCAATTCTAGAAAGCATTCAATATTTATCATGCTATTAAAAATATTGTGTCTTGGGACGAAGTGACCTCTCAATGTATGAGTGGCATATGGAAAAAGACATTAAAAAGATTTGTGCACGATTTTGGAAGTTTTGAAAAAAATGAAGGCCTTTGTAAATTGAGTGAAGAAATAGTAGGCCTAACAAACAACCTGAATCTCGAATTGATGATGATGACATAGTTCAACTCATAGAAAGTTCCCCTGAAGAGTTGACCAACGAAGAATTGGTGGAACTGGAGAAAAACGTGTTGTAGAGGGAGTTAAACAATTCACAGTGAAGGGTCTTGCAGAAATGTTCTCTGCAGTTAGTGATGTTCTCAAATTGGCTGAAGACATGGACCCCAATGTTGAACAATACTTATTAGTATAAACGAAAGTACACGATGCGTCTTGCTATAAACAAATTTATGATGAAAAGAAGAGGAATAAGCAAAGCATATTGGACATTTTCATCAAAAAACAAAGGTTACACACCAAAAGAGCAGCAGTGGAGGAAGATTTCGGAGATTATTCCCCTGTTTTATAGTTGAAGAAATGCATAGTACAGTTTTATAAGGTTTAAAAATTAAAATGACAGCATACTGATTACGGTTAAGTCCCTAACTGTAACTCCGTTGATTTTCTGACCGACTTACGTCCTGCCGGATGGAATGGAACCCGGACGTAAGTCGAGGGATGACTGTATTTGGAAATGAGTTTTCAAGACTGCATTTTAGAATTAATTGCAAAAGTTCAAAAAGGCTCAAAGTGCCGCCCGGAGCGAACCTCCCCCAGCTACGCCTTTGGGTTTATGCCATTAACAATTACATACATTATATAAGAAATATACATTATAATAATAAGTATCTATTATATAACCTCTCAAGAGCTTAAAGATCTATTCATATCACCCCTTCGACTTCTAGCAGCCAAACTCCGCAAATTACATGACTTCAAGCTATTCTTATAGCTAACATTCTGCAGTCCTGAAATCATTTGTGTCAACCGCCTCTGCCTCCTCTCCAAAGTATCTTCATCCCCTTCATCCCAGTGACCAGATTTGGGCACAATAATCCAGATGTGTCTGAGCAGGGTCTTATACAGCGGAATCGCTACCATTTTATCTTTGCTGATTAATGTTCATCTTAATATTGCAGCAATCCTTTGAGTTGTCTTAATTATCTTTGCAACACATCCCTTAAATTTCAAATTTCGATCCACCATAACTCCAAGATCCTGAGTCGCCTCAACTTCCTCCAGCATACTTCCAGATATAGAGTATGCACTATTCCATCTGCAGTTCTCAAAATTCAAAACCTTATACTCGTATTTAGCAATATTAAACTGGTATCCATCTCCCCCATTCATCTACCCACATTTCCAGCTTATTTAGATCCTCCTGAAAGAGCCACTACATCAGCAGTACTCTCAATATCCTTCCCCAGCTTCAAGTCATCCGTAAACAACTGAATATTTCATTGAATTTCAGTGGCAATATCATTGATATAAAGGTTGAAAAGTAGTGGTCCCAGCACAGAGCCCTGTGGAACTCGGTGTGAAAAAATAGATATATTTAAGGAACATCAAATTTCGTTCAAGATACATAAATCACAGCTGACTAGTGTTCTTAAGTTGCATCCGCAACGATGTGTATTATCTAAAGCAGTGGTTCTTAACCTGGGAGATAGTTCTCTCCCCCCCCCCCCTAGGGCGCTGTGAACGCTGAAGGGCGCACTGAGGTAGACGGTAAGCTTATAATACTACTAATATAATAAAAGCAAAAAAGCAAAAAATTCCGTATTTAATCTAGCATCCCTATTTATATTGTATTTTTGACAACGCTATTCAGAATATTGTATGTCTGGCGATACTGTTCAAATTTATTCGCTACTTTACTTATTTTTTAGAATTTTTACATTGAAAGTTAAGTAATTGGGCCACTTTTCTGTCTGAATTTTTCTACATTGAAAATAATTAATTTGGGCTATTTTTAGCAGAATTCCCTACTTTTATAAGCTTTATCTGCTAGTTTTCCTAATGCCTATCTGACAATCCTCGATTTCAGTTTACGTGTAGCTCGTGGTCTCGTGTGGTGCACTTCATTGATATTGTGTAGCACTGTAGCCCATTAAAATGAGTGAAAAAAGAAAGTGTCACCAATTCAAGTGGATATTTAAAATATGGAGTTATTCCGTCTATAAATAACGAGCAGTTACCAATGTGCTTAATATGTGAAAAAAAAATTTCTCAAACGAAGCCTTCAAGAATGACTGAGCACTTAAAATCAAAGCATCCAAATAAAGCAAAGAAGGATGTGGGAGTACTTTCGCGAATTAAAGACTAAATTTAAAAACCGTCCTGGATTTAAAGGGTTGATCGCAGTACAAAGTAACCAACAAGAGAAGGGACTTGAGTCTTACAAACTTTCAAAATTAATTGTCAAATGTGGAAAACCACATACCATTGGAGAAACTCATCTTACCGGCTAAAATGAACTTTTAGATACGATGATTGGCCCAGGTAAAAGTAATATGACGTCGTCAATTCCTCTCAGCAATCGTTCAGTATCAACAAGAATCGACGAAATGGCAAAGGCCATTGAAAAAAAAAAAAAAAAAAAACTTTGTGATGATTTAAAAACCACTGAATTTTCTATTCAACTCGATGACATAACTTTACGTGACAACGAAGCTTTGTTAATGGCCTACATGCGTTATATAAATACTAATGAAGAAATTCTTGAAGAGTTTCTATTTGCTGAACAACTGAAAATTGACACAAAAAGTTCTACAATTTTTAAGGTTGTTAAAGACTTTATTAATTCTAAAAACATTCCTCTCACAAATATTATTGCGTATGCGATGAAAAACATCTTAGAAGGAGACTACATAAGACTTTGGATGATGCTATTAAAGCAGTGAATAAAATAAAAGCCCAGTCATTGAATATCTATTTTTAGGGAGCTTTGTTATGAAAATGAAGAATTTGAGCATCTTTTGCTTCACACTGCAGTTAGATGGCTCTCAAATGGAAAATATCTGCGACGTTTTAATGATCTCTACGATACTGTTTTTGATTTTCATGTGATGAGAACATGCGTAATGTTCTAAAAAAAAGGAAAAGGTTGATATCACATATCTTTCCGATATTTTCGCCAAATTAAATGAGGTTAACATCAAATTGCAGGGAAGAAACATGAATCTTATTAAAGCAAAGGGAATTATAAATGCTTTTATTAGCAAATTAACATTCTACAAGCAGAGTATTGCAACACGAGATTTTCTGCAGTTCCCTAGTCTACAAATAATAGATGATGATTTAATATTAGATATAGATTTGGATTGTTATTGTTCCCAACTTCTGACACTTTCATGAGCTAAAAATACCCGATTGGATCATAAATCCATTTCTTTCTGATGCCACTTCTGTTCATCCAAATGTGTGTGTGAAGAATTTATTGACTTAAAAAATGATTTTGAAGCTCATGTACAATTTCAGCAGTGTGGGTAAGAAAGATTCTGGCCAAGCATGCAATGCAAGTTTCCTCAGCTTTGGAAAGAAATAAAATTACTGCTCATTGTTTTTCTCCTTCATATTTGGTCGAGAACGGATCCAGCGTCGTGTTGCAATTGTTAGCTAAGCAGCGATATAGATTGCAAATAAGTGAAAGAGGAGACTTGAGACTTCGTTTGTCGAACATTGAACGTGATATTGAAAAATTAGCAGGATCTCATCAGGCTCGAAGTAGCCATTAATGATTGGCTTATTAAATACAGTAAGTTTACATCTTTTTTTAATAAAAAAATAATTAGTATCAGTCATTCATTTTTAATTAATTATTAGTTCAAATATGTTGATGGTAATTTAGGTTTGTCTAATAATATATTATAATTATCTTATCGAGTCATTAACCTAGTGTAAAATTGAGCAGGGGGCGCCAGGCTATACAAATAGTTGAAAGGAGGCACCAGGCAAAAAAAAAAAAAAAGTTAAGAACCACTGATCTAAAGTATTGCTAATATTTCCTATTCTCGCATGTATAGCAAACCTTTCTTTTGGAATGATTATAATGAAATTTGGTGTTCGGGATGTCGAGAGTATAAAACAATCTTAATAATCGGTTACATTATGTGCAACAATGAGAAGTACATAATGTAACTTACTTTTGGATTATGCAAAACGTTTCTTTTACGATACACAAATCTCTTTACAGAATTATTTTACTATCCCTATCCTCTTCAACTTGTGCTACAATTGAACTTTGACATACTCTTGAAAAATGCTCCCTTGATTATACAGCCCCTTTTCATCTTCTGAGATTAAGTACTCTCTAATACTTACTCTTTGAAATGCATTTTTTATTTGAAGTTAATGGAAACAAAGCCTACCGTTGTTATGGGAATACCAAAGATAGAAAATTGTTATTAAATTGCCGTCCCTAACATGGAGCGTACATTATTAGACCGGATATAAATTAGAGGTAAAAATGTTTTCATCGGCGTTTAGATACACGATGACAGAACAAGGATTACTGTAATCTGTCAAGCGAATATGGCATCAGCTTGTCTCAATGGATGTCAGTTTTTTTTTTTCAATGCACGTCAGAATCATCCCTTAGGGAGGGGGGAGATGATAATAAATAAACCACAAGCTCAAGTGAATGCCGACAGTAAATCTATTTCACAATGGACTTGCAAGCAAGAAAACAATGGAGTGTTAAAAGTTTTCTGATCGACATAAAATAAAGTAGATTATTTTTTTTAATGGCATAATCTTCGCCTAAAACTTTTTTAATCTGTCCTTAAGTATCATAAACCGCTTTTCTGTACATCCTTAATGAATATCGTGCCTTTTATTTTCATAAAATTTCATTCAAGAAATCCTTACTAAAATTTAAAGACACTTAATAGTTCTTTCTTGACGCTGAAATAAGTTTTTATATAAAGAAATAAGAAAATGATTGCAGACATCCATGAAATGGTCCGTTTCATAATTTCATTCTTGTCTAGTTATTTTATTTTATAGTTGAAGGCATTCGTTATCGCAAACAGTTGATCTTCAACTTTTTTTTTTAGTTTATATATATATATATATATATATATATATATATATATATATACAGGGTGTTCGGGATAAATTTGACATATTTATAATTAATTATATTTTTCCGTAAGTTACATGTATTAACACACACTTCTCTTCATTTAAAAGTTTGGACCCTTCTTCATTCATATACAAGATGTCAGAAAGGATGGATAGCTGGAACCCACCTGAATCATGGAAGAGAATAACTTGTATCATGATGATTCGTGCCCGCCATCAAAATAAGGATATTACGACTGCTGCCCAATGCTCCCTGAATACAGTAAAAACAATCAGGCATGAACTAGAGACTTGCAATGGTGACTACGAGGATGTAGCAAGAAGAAAGATCCCTAGCAGACGATCTGATTGCGTTCGTACAGCAGAATTCCTCGCAAATCTGCAGGAACAGGTGTTGAAGAACCCTGGCATTGGAATTCGGGCTTTGTTCGTGGAGTTGCTAACTGTAGTCAAGCCCTGGATAACAAGGGTAGCCAATGGTAGGCCGTATGTATGGCAGCAGGATTCGGCCCCTTGCCACACCTCTGGGAAAAGTCAAAAATGGTTGTCTGAAAATTTCTACGACTTCACCAGTCCAAATGTTTGGCCTCCAAACTCCCCAGACCTTAACCCCATGGATTATTTTGTATGGGGCGCAGTTGAAAAAGACACCAATCGCACTTCCAGTAATACAAAAGCCCAGTTAATGGATAAAATTAAAACAGTTTTTGCGGCCCTTCCCAGGGAGACAGTAGCATCAGCTTGTTCGAGGTTCCGAAGCAGAATTGAAGCTGTGATCGATGCTAATGGTGGTTATTTTGAGTAAATCTTGTTGATAGTATTGTAATTAACTCTGCCTGTAATGTTTTTTTTGTCAATTCATTAAATTTAATAGATACAAAGAAGATTTTCTTTTTCCTTACGAAACTGTCAGATTTATCCCGAACACCCTGTATATATATATATATATATATATATATATATATATTATAGATATACTTTTGTTATTAAAATAGTATTATGTATAATACTACGAGTGTAAGGTTTTGGGATTGGTAAGCAACGCTGGGATGTCAAGTATACACTTGGTGGGGAAACTTTAACAGAAGTAGAGGAGATGAGAGATCTAGAAGTGAGGTGGACAAGGACCTGAAATTCAGGGGGCCACATTGCACAAGTTGTGAAGACATCACATCGAATAATGGCAATGATGCAGAGAACGCTGACATGCAGAACTAGAGAGGTTATGATTCCATTGTATAAGGCCTTGATCAGGCCTCATATGGATTATTGTGCACAGATTTGGTCGCCGGGTTTTCATGGTGACGAGGATATGTTGGAAAGGGTACAGAGAAAATTCACAAAGGTAGTCAGTGGGCTTTGGAATGTGGAGTATGAGGACAGATTGAGGGAATGTAAGTTGCAGAGCCTCGTGAATAGGAGGAAGGGGGGGGGATATAATTGAGACATATAAGCTGGTCAGGGGTTGTTATCAGGTAGACATGGAAGAGATTTTTAATAGAATGGGAGAGGGGAGTAGAACAAGAAGCCATTGCTGGAAACTGTATAAGGAGGGTGTGAGCAAAGGAGTGAGAAGCAGGTTCTTTCCATGGAGGGTGGTTGGTGAGTGGAATGCATTGCCTGAGTGTGTTGTGGATGTGGACACATTGAATTAGTTTAAGACGAGGTTGGATGAGCATTGTATGCATTGGTGAGTACCTCCCACGATGAGTCTCTGACTCCATGGAGGTCGGGTGTTGATGATAATAATAATAATAATAATAATAATAATAATAATAATAATAATTTCATGATTCCATATAGCAAATTTCGATAAATTCCACGAAGTCTGAAAGAAACTATAATGTCAAATTCGTTTTGCGAATAAAAACAAATAGTGTTTGTTATTAATATTAATAACATTTCCCTGTTTTCATACTAAGTAAAAGGAGAAAATATTATTAATATTAGCATTTCAAATCGTTTTTCCCACGAAAACAGAATTCTAACAAAGAGAGAGAGAGAGAGAGAGAGAGAGAGAGAGAGAGAGAGAGAGAGAGAGAGAGAGAGAGAGAGATCGCAAAGTAGGACATATTCTCCAATGTTGTGGAGTATTCAGCAAATCCTTCTGATGTGGATCGCTTACAGACGTATTACCTGGGGAGACCACGTGAACTGGTCAAGAAATTGGTGTGACACCATGAACAACCAGCTGGAATGTCACTTTGGAAAGGTCATGTACGAGTATTTCTGCATTTATGATATAGCCATTGCCATGGACAAAATATGAGTACAGTCTGAAATTACGAGGGTGATCTGAAAAGTTCTTGGCCTCGGCCATAGATGGCAAACGATTGGCAAAATTTCTTTTTCTAAGTTGGTACATCTGTCATAAGCATCGATGTGAAATTGCAAGTCATTCTATCAAGTAGTTTGTTTTATACAGCTGTCTGAAGCAAAAGTGTTGTCTGTATCCCTTGAAATGGATGAAATTGAGTATCGTGCGGTTATAAAATTCTTTGTAAAAGAAGGTCTAATGCCAAGAGAAATTCATTCGAAGCTCATTTATAGGCACTCTTCTCCTTCGTTTTCGACAATTAAGAAATGAGCTACCGAGTTTAAACGTGGCAGTACCAGCCTTGAAGATGATCCACGTGAAGGACGTCCAAAAAAGTGTAACAACACCAAAAATCATTGATCAAGTGCACGATATGGTATTGGATGACCGGCGAGTCAAAATGCATGAAATTGCTGAGAGTATAGGCATCTCAAAAGAACGTATATGATATGTTTTGCATGAAGAATTACAAATGCAAAAGCTTTGCGCAAGATGGGTGCAGCGCTTGCTCACAGCAGATCAAAAACGCACTCGCATGAAAATCTCCGAACACTATTTGGAGTTTTAACAAGAATAAAACTGATTTTGTGCGTCGATTTATTACTATGCACGAGAGTTGGGTTCACTTAAACACCAGAATCCAAACAGCTGTCAGAACAATGGACAGAAGCCCGCTGTTCAGCGTCAAAGAAGACAAAGTCGGTTTCATCAGCAGGAAAGGTCATGGCATCCTGTTTTGGGATGCTAAAGGCATTTTTTTTATTAATTATCTCGAAAAGGGTAAAACAATAACTAGAAAATATTATTCCGATTTTTTAACCAGACTAGACGAAAAAATTGATTAGAAAAGACCCGGTTTGCAGAAGAAAATAATCATCTTTCATCAGGACAATGCACTTGCCCACAAAGGTGTTTTGGCAATAGGAAAATTAAGGGATCTGCACTATGAATTGTTGGAATATCCACCCTATTCCCCAGTATTGGCTCCCTCTGACTTCCATCTCTTCCCAAAACTAATACTCTTCCTCTCTGGTCTGTGTTTTTCTTCGAATCAGAAGACGTAATTGCAGCTGTAGAGGAGTATTTTGCCAGATCTTACTGAGAACCACTACAGGGACGGGATAATGGCGCTGGAATAAATGTATTAGTCTTAAGGGAGATTATGTTGAAAAATAAAAATAATTTTAAAATTATGAATTTGTTTTTTTCATTGTTAGGCCGAGAACTTGTCGGACCACCCTCGTATATGGTTGTCGGGATTGGAGAAGAGAATTGCGTCACATAGCATCATCCCAATCACAAGAATCAGGTAACATGGGGATGATGCTTGTTGCGGTGTATGATGTCCTGGATTTTTTCTCATGAGCATTGCTCTAAGTTGACACCGCTTCTTGTCTGTCAGTGTGCTACTTATACTGTTGTCTGAGTATTTACTCCCATGGGTGCAATTTTCAATACCATTTCAGACGCGTTCCAGGGACTTTCTTTCCACTCACGATGATAAAGTTTTGACAGCACTTTATTTTCATCTTTTGTATTTATTATTATTATTAGCAGGGTATCTCCATGGAGTCCAAAGACTCATCTTGGGAGGAGAACACAGACTATTATTTACATCGTGCCAATTTATACCTCTTCTTAAACAGGGCCGGCTCTACTGACGGTACAAGACGTATATTTGCACTGGGCGACAAGATTTTTGGGGCGGCAAAGTTGGCATAAACTATACGAAAAAGAAGGGAGAAGGGGCGTCAAAATATGCTACTGCACAGGGCGCAAAATTCCTAGGGGAGGCCCTGTTCTTAAACTCATTCACAGACAGTACTCACAGGTAATCCATTCCACTGGTTTACAACAACAGAACAGTCTTCACATCCTTGGTAAGTATACTTTTATTCAACTTCCAATGATGGAAGTTCGTGTATCAACTGTCGCGTAATCAAAATATTTTCCTGCTTTAATATTTAATTTAAATGTATATAAGTTGAATTTACGAGTAATTAATTCAATTTACATACATCTGTCAATGTCCTCTCCTCTTCGTTTGTCAACAATTTTTTGTAACCAACAAACTTTGAATTTCTCTTCATACAAAGCATTCCATAGAGTTGAGACTGATTATTAGGCTTCGAATCCTCTCCACCTGATCACCCAAAAAACCCAGGCGACAAAATTTGAATTTATTTAGGATTTAGATTGATAAATTTCTATCATTTAGAAAAGGAAATATGATCATTGTAATTAAAAGCACGATTATCCCATATCTTATATAGAAATGAAGTTATTAAAAATTCACACTGCACAAGGATTTTATAGACGCCCTGTATATATGACCCGCTTCCCTCCGCAATTAACTTGAACAATTAATTAAAGAGAAATGCCTTAGAATATATTTTCGCCTAATTAAACTGTCCATAATTCTTCAAAATTAAGCTTTAACATTAACCAGACTGATAATCAAATAATCCAAATATGGTTGTTTGAAGCAAATAAAACTGAGGTCTAAGGTCATAAGCGATAGGCCCTTGTGTTACCAGACGTAAAGTGGTATATTTATATAGTACAACCCCTCATTACAACGTGATGGATTGTTGTTTGTAATTGATTATGGTGTTCCCCGTAGCATAAAGCACTATCGACAACTGCGATACGAGCTATACGCCTGTTTAAGATGCTACATATGCTTCACTGAAAAGCAGGTGGAGGCACACAGTCTCGCGCATAACAGCTTTTAAAAGCTGCTAGGCGGAAATGTAACCTCACCTCCCTCTTTGTCGCATATTTGTTAATCTCCACAACTCTCTAGCGAAGTGCGTAACAAATGTCTTTAAATGGTCTTAGCAAGAAAATGATCGATAAGATTTTCGTATGCAGTAGCGCCGTTGCCATTAGTTAGAGAATGAGATAGAGGGAGAAGGTAAACGGTGATAAAAAGTAATGATAAGGTGTCGTTTTCGTGTAGCGTGGCTATTAGGGAGGGACAGACGCGCATAATTTATTCAAGACTCTGTAAATTAAGATAGTTTACTGCTTCCAAGGTAAATTATTATTATTATTATTATTATTATTATTATTATTATTATTATTATTATTATTATTATTATTATTATTATTGCATGCTGCATTAACAACAAAAAACCTGTCAATGTCCCGAAATCAAACCTGTAACACATGTAAAATACCTTGGTCTTTGCATAGATTGCCACCTTAAATGGACAAAACATATAGAATACCTACATACCAAACTCCGGATCATAGCAGCAAAACTCTTCCAAGTAAAGACATTATTCCATCCAATATAAAAAAAAAAAAAAAATTAAATTAAAAAAAAAAAAAACTTCTATATCACGTTATCTGCGAATCCCTACTCTGATACGGTATAACAGTCTATGCAAACAGATCAAACAGCCACTAACAAAATTAGAAACATTACATAGGAAAATTGTGTCAAGAGCGATGACCTTCCACGCAACAACCAATATCCAACAAGCACATGGTGACACACAGAATCCTGAGCATTAAAAACCTGAAACACTACATAACATTAATAAGGAATTACTTCAACATCACCTATCGAAACAACAGAAACACATCGTCGTCGACGGGAATTGAACCTAAGACACTCCTTACCCAGCCATATGGTTGGGAAGCGCAAAGCCGCTAGGCTAACCGTGCGGACTCGTATATCACTACTTATTAGATTTATCCGATTGAACAAAAGGCAATTTTCAAAAATCTAGAGGAGCAAAAGACCAGATCCTTATTAATAAAATGATTCTCAGAAACTCAAAAAGACGAAAAACTAACTTAAACATAGCATGGATAGACTACAAGAAAGCATTCGATTACTTCCCACACTCCCGCATTATAAAATCACTAAAAATATTTGGAATTAGCAAAACCATATGTTCGTTTCTGGCTGCTGCTGCTATGAAATCATGGAAAACCACTTTAATAGTGAATAATGAACTATTTGGAGACATCAGCATTAAAGGTGGAATTTTACAAGGTGATTCCTTGTCACTATTGCTCTTCAACATTTCTTTGATACCTTTGTCTATGATTCTGAAGAAATCAAACTTGGATATGAAATTCCTAAATATTAAAATTTCACACCTGTTGTATATGGATGACTTGAAGTTTTATGGAAAATCGGCCCAGCAAATAAACTCTTTATTGAACACGGTTTCGTATTTTCAGTCAAGACATCAAAATGGAATTTAGTTTAGATAAATGGCAATTTTATCTATTAAACGAGGAAAAATGAATAACACTAACAGTTTTAATTTTGATCAAGAGAAATATATAAAAGCAATTTCAGCTGACGAACACTATAAATACCTAGGAATATTAGAAGCCAATGATATTCTCCACTCGAAAGTTAAACAGGCAGCATCAGAATACATAAAAAGAGTTAGAAACATTCTGAAAGCAAAACTAAATGGATTAAAGACAATTACAGCAATGAATTCTTGGGCTATACCAGTGATCCATTACACAGCTGGCATAATAGATTGGACAAAAGAAGACCTGGACAAACTGGACCGCAAAACTAGAAAACTAATGATTATGGATCATGCATTACATCCACGAAGTGACGTTGACCGACCGCTTGTACCTACCAAGGAGAATAGGTGGACGGGGTCTGCTGCAAGTGAGACAGACTATGAAAGAAGAAGAAGAAGAAATTAGTTTAAGAAGCTACATCGACAATAGCTTTGAGCCAATGCTTCAAGCAATTACACAAGAGGGCCTTCTAAAAGCAACAGTAAACAAATCCGATTACAAAAAGGAAATAACCGATATGTGCGCTGGAAAAATAAAACCTTGCATTGCCAATTTCTTCGGGATACTGAGGACAAAATTGACGTGAACAAGACGAGGCAATGGCTACAATACGGATACATTAAAAAAGAAACGGATTTATTGTAGCAGCTCAAGAATAGGCATTACAAACTACTGCAATCAAAGCAAAAATTTTGAACATCAGTAATAACAGCAAATGCAGATTATGCGATCAGCAAGATGAGACTCTAGAACATCTAATCAGTGCCTGCAGCAAAATATCTCAAACTGACTATAAATACCACCATGATCAAGTGGATAAATTAATTAATTGCCATGTATGCAAAAAATATGGCTTTCCTGCTTTTGATAACTGGTGGCAGCATAAAATAGAGACAGTACTGGAAAACGAAACAACAAAAATTCTCTGGGACTTTAGAATACAAACTGATCGGCATTTGGAACACAATAGACCTGACATCAAAATTATCGAACGTTGGCAGGTTTGGATTATTGATATCGCAGTACCCAGTGATAACAACATTAACAACAAAGAACTGGAAAAAAAATTACTAAATATCGAGATCTGGCAATCGAAGTTGGCCGGCTGTGGCTCAAACACACCAAAGTCATCCCAATAGTTATCGGTGCAATTTCAAAAGCTATCCAACTATTTACAGCAATTAAACATCAACGAAGGGACCCCATATGACTACAAAAAACATCATTACTTGGAACAGTCTATATTTTACGACTCTACCTGACGGACTATTCTTAGATTCTTGGGTAGAATCTGAATTGTTCTATATCACCAGTCAAATTTTTGTTTCTATGATATCTTGTTTTGACTCTGTATCAATATTTTTTTAATAATAATAATAATATTTTATTGATCTCTCGAATATTTACATATATACAATGATTACCTTGAATAACATTCAGTATATTATTTTACAAGGTTCAACACGTAGTGCTACATATAATAAGATTTCAATAATAATGATGATAACATAGTTTTTTTTTTGCTATTTTTTAAAATAACAATCAGGGTAATAATTTACAATTACATAGTTCAGAGTTACACAAGTTATATAATATTACATGTTGTAGTTTATTGGGTTTTTTTTTTCAAAGTTTGAGAAAGTGTGATTATACAACAGTATTTACACACATATGAGTTTACATTGTATATTTCCTAATTCTCATAAATATACAATGTAAACTCATATTTACATAATTTTTTAATAATAAAAATAATTTATTACATTATTTTTTCATGTTACATAGTAATATTATATTAATGATATTATCACATAATAATCAGTATCTTCTTTATTGTTATATACACCTTACTGACTGTTTTGTTACATAATCTGCATTCTTTGATTATAAGGATTACGTGTAGATGAGTGAGGCAGATTAATCCCACCTACTTCAAAGCTTGGGTTAGCTTTTATGAAGAGAGTGGGATTTAGCCTTCACTATTTATGTTGTTGTTACTGTTATGCATGGGATGTAGGCATTGGATGCTGGTGATTTGTGATTTGTATATTAGTGTTAATGGTGTATTAACTTTGTTGGTATATTTTCCAGAGTTCGTGTTTTAATGTTCTGTAGTTGTCTGTGTGTGTTTTAAATTTCTTTAGGTTGTTGAGTAGCGTGGGTATCTGATGTGATCTCACAAAAGAACTGTATGAGTTGTTGAAGGGTGTAGGAATGTAAAGAGTTGTGGATCGTGTTATACGATATATATCTATGATGTTTTGATAGGTGATGTTGAAGTAATTCCTTGTTAATGTCATGTAGTGTTTCAGGTTTTTAATGCTCAGGATTTTGTGTGTCGCCATGTGCTGCTCGGATATTGGTTGTTGCGTGTAAGGTGTCCAAATCACTGTTGACACAATTTTTCTGTGTAATGTTTCTAATTTTGTTAGGTGGCTGTTTGATGTGTTTGCATAGACTGTTATACCGTATCTAAGTAGGGATTTGCAGATACCGTGATATAGAAGTTTTTTTTTTTTTTTATGTTGGATGGAGTAATGTCTTTTACTTGGAAGAGTTTTGCTGCGATGATCCGGAGTTTGGTATGTAGGTATTATATATGTTTTGTCCATTTAAGGTGGCAATGTATATAATAATAATAATAATAAATGGACTTAACTGGCTTTCCCAATCACTTTGATTGGGAAAGCCAGGTTTAAATGATTTTGAAGAAAACAAAACTTGGATATGAAATTCCTAAATATAATATTAAAATTTCCCATCCGTTATATGTGGATGACTTGAAGTTATATGGAAAATCGGCCCAGTAAATAGATTCTTTACTGAACACAGTTCGTATTTTCAGTCAAGACATCAAAATTGAATTTGGTATAGATAAATGTGCAATTTTATCTATTAAACGAGGAAATCAGCTGATGAAAACTATAAATATCTAGGAATATTAGAAGCTAGTGATATTTTTCCACTCGAAAGTTAAACAACAGGGAGCAGCAGAATACACCAAAAGAGTTAGAAATATTCTGAAAACCAAACTAAATAGATTAAACACAATTAGAGCAATGAATTCTTTGGCTCTACCAGTGATCCGATATACAGCTGGCATAACAGATTAGACAAAAGAATACTTGGATAAACTGGACCTCAAAACTAGAAAATTAATGACAATTCATCATGCATTACATCCACGAAGTGATGTTGACCGGTTGTATCTACCAAGGAGAATAGTTGGACGGGGGTCTGCTGCAAGTGAGACAGACTGTGGAAGAAGAAGAAATTAGCTTAAAAAGTTACATCGACAATAGTTATAAGCAAATGCTTCAAGCAATTACACAAGGTGGGCCTTCTTAAAGTAACAGGAAACAAATCAGATTATAAAAAGTAACAGCAAAATAACCGATATGTGCGTTTGAAAAATAAACCTTTGCATAGCCAATTTCTTAGAAATACTGAGGACAAATTTGACGTGAATAAGACGTGGCAATGGCTACAATTTGAATATATTAAAAAAAAAATGGATTTATTCTAGCAGCTCAAGGACGTGCATGACAAACTAATGCAATGAAAGCAAAAATTTTGAATATAAATAATAACAAGAAATGCAGATCACGCCATCAGAAAGATGAGACTGTAGAACATCTAATTAGTGCCTGCAGCAAGATAGCTCAAACTGACTATAAATACCACCATGATCAAGTGACCAAAATAATTCATTGGCATGTATGCAAAAAATATGGCTTTCCTACTTTTGATAACTGGTGGCAGCATAAAATAGAGACATTACTGGAAAATGAAACAGCAAAAATTCTGTGGGACTTTAGAATACAAACCGATCGGCATTTGGAACACAATAGACCTGACATCACAATTATAGAACATCGACAGGTTTGGATTATCGATATCGCAGTACCCAATGATTACAACATTAACAACAAAGAACTGGGAAAAAAATTACTAAATATCGAGATCTGGCAATTGAAGTTGGCCGGCTGTGGCTCAAACACACCAAAGTCATCCCAATAGTTATCGGTGCAATTTCAAAAGCTATCCAACTATTTACAGCAATTAAACATCAACGAAGTGATCCCATATGATCTACAAAAAACAGCATTACTTGGAACAGTCCATATTATACGACGCTACCTGACAGACTATTCTTAGATTCTTAGGTAGAATCTGAATTGTTCTGTATCACCAGTCAAATTGTTGTTTAAATGATGTTTTGTTTTGACTGTATCAATTATATGAATAAATAATAATAATAAATAGACTTACCTGGCTTTCCCAATCACTTTGATTCATCGTAAATCTGGATATTATAGTTTGATGATCGGTTAGCACCGAAGAGCTGTACATGGCATACAAATGGCCAGTAACCGATACATTTGGACCTAATGCAAAACTTAACAAACCTCTTTCGTCAGCTGGCTGAGAACTTGTAAGTACTCGATCCGTAATGTCCAAAAATATTTTCCGATCCTTTATTTCAGATTTTCCTTTATGTTTATTACTTGTCAAAGAAACCAGTTGAATAATGCCAATGTGCTCACTTATAAGTATTTTGTTATCAAAAAGCCAATGTTGAATGTGGGTAGGGTGCCGAAATTTAGTACCTATGGATTTTAAGCAAAGACAAGTTTCTGTCATTGCTTCATATTGGAAAACTGACAGTGAAATCCATAAAACTAAAATGTTGTGACAGTTCATCATTTCTTTAAAAATTGATTTCGATACTTTTACGAGCGAGCGCCACTACATGTCATAGCTGACTCTGGATGCTGCATTTCCGAATCTCTTTCTCCCTCGAACAGCTGTAAAAGAACTCAATACGCATGCGTCAGGAATAAACCAATCGCACCTTTTGTTGTCATTAATACATACCAACGGTTATGCATTTACTTTTAGCGGAACTTTCTAAGTCGTTGAAGTGTAATTTTGAAGTTTGAATTGAAAGTTGTAATTCACTGTGTGTAACTATCTTTCACTTATTACATGTAGAGTTATACACCTGTCGAAATTATAAAAAAAAATGTATAAGGGTGAGTAAATTTCATATAAATACCGTCGATACTATATCAAAATGGAATGTTTAGCAATTTATATAAAAAAAGTTTGATTTTCTGTAAGATAGCTAATAGAGAGAATTCTTTACAAGTTGTGTTTAGCGCTGTTGGATTTATCGGACAGTGATTCTTAGAATTTCTTTGGGACAATACAAACCCCTTTGTATTATCCCCACTCCCCTTCTGATTACATAATTTTAAACACCGATTCCTCAAGCACCTACGTCCAAGATTTGCTTTGTAAACATCTGTCCAGTGATGTAAATTGAATTAACAACTTCACCAACACAAATCAAAGCCTTCAAACCATATAAAAATCATAGGCTTGTTGATATACGGGCGATAATTGAATAATACTCAGTGGTGTAGCTAGAGATTTTGTCGCCCGAGGCGGTTCATGAGTTTGCACCCCTCTCAATACACACCAAAAATACTACAAGAAGTCAAAACGACGTATAGGGAAATAAATTAAAGCGTTATGTTTATCTTAGTTGTAAGTATAGTTATTAAAATCAATTAAGTAATAAAAATTACTGAGTTAACATAAATAAAAGAATCGTCGAAAAATAAAATTGTCTCACGTGGAAAAGCGCCCTATGGAAGCTGGGAAAGAGTGTGGTTAGCAGGGGTGTTAGAGCTGGGTTCTTTACTTTTAGAGTGGTAAATGAGTGGAAGCTGCCAGAGTCTGTTGTGGGTGCTATGACAGTGAGCGAGTTCAAGGCAGGGTATGATAGATACTTAAGAATGTCGAATAGTTGTGTGGACATGATGTTTAGGGCCTCCCTCGATGAGTCTAAGGACACCCTGCAGTAGCCCGAAATAATAATAATAATAAAAAAAAGTGCCGCCCGGGGATGACCCCCCCCCTACGCCACTGATAATACTTCGGAAATTTTCTATATAAGCGTTTAGAATTATTGAAGAATTATTGCTTGTCTATTTAAGAGAAAAGCTATTTTGTTAATGTGGATTTAATTACGTGGTACTATCCTATACACGCCTTGAGGTTATATATCAGGAATTAATAATGATTTTATTCAGTTTGCTAGTATTTTTTCTAGTTCTGTACATCCTCATATTACAAAGGAATACAAGGCACAGTTAAGTTTATGGTGGGAACAATTCAAAATTGTAATAAAAAAAAATGAGACTCTAAATCCTTACAAATGTCCTTTAGGACACTACACATCAAAAATACACAGTCCTTTAGGACCTTAAAGACCAAAGATCGTGTATGACCAGTAGACATGTAATCATAGAATTGCATACTTCCAAATTATAGATAATATACTATACAGCTATACTTGTCGAGATTGGGGAAACTATTGTGTGTTTCTAGTCTTTCAGATTTGTAATGGCTTTCTATTATAGTGGTAGTGTTTTTCTCCCATTTAATTCTGAGTGAGAGATATCCAAAGTATGGTCTTATTTTATATAGCAACATACACTAGTGGCCAAAATTGTGGAAACCTTTTGGAAAAAGTGTATTTCTGAGGTTTGATGGCTCATAACACCACTTTTTTTTTGTGTAACACCATAAAATTATATATATCAATGGAAAGATAATTTAATCAAGAATGTAATGCATTTCAATGTAAAGTTTTTCAATTATCTGTATTCTATGAAAAGTTATAGCCAAATAACCAGAAAAAAGAAGCACAACTTGCTTAGGTTGATATGAAGTAGCTTTCCTTCATTTGAATGTAGCCAATGAGCATGAGTGTTTAGAGAGCCAATCAGGTGTCATCTTGTTTTGGTAATAAGGTCAGAGTAGGATTCAGCTATTGATGTCATCATGTATTGGAGCTGAGAGGAGGACATTTGTCAGTGTGTTATGTGATTGCTATCAAGTTGGTTTTTTTTTTTTGTGTTCTTTCATTTAGTGAGCTTGTAAAACATAATAAAATTAAAGAAATGGCGCAAAGAGTTGACTGGTCATCCAGAAAGCGATGTAAAATAGTACTATTAACTGAACAAGGCTACAGTTATGAAGAAAAATTGGCGGAAACTTAACCAAAGGTGGCATTTCTAAATTTTTGAAAGAGGTATAAGGAGACTCAGTCACTACAAAACCAGACTGGTAAAGGTGAACAACAGCAAGTGATGATAGAAGAATTGAGAGACTGTGCCTACATGACAGAAGAAAATCATCTGGGTGTATACAAGATGAACTGGCACAATACAATGTGAAGTTGAATGCAACGACTGTTCGGCGCAGACTGCAAGAATTTGGTCTAAATGCTAGAATTTCATGAAAAAAGCCATTTTTATCTCTCAAACATAGGTTGAAAAGATTAAACTGGACTAAAACCCATGTTAACTGGACAGTGGAACAATGGGACAGTGTTGGAGGGTGGTTGAACCATGGAATGCATTGCCTGATGGAGTGGTGAGAGTGAGAATGATCAATGAGTTTAAGGAGTGGTATGATAGACTTTGTGTTTCTTAGGGGGGGGACCTCCCCTCGATGAGTTTTGATAGACTTTGTGTTTCTTAGGAAGGACCTCCCACGATGAGTCTTTTGACTCCATGGAGGCCTGGATAATAATAATATATGGAGTGATGAGACCAAAATCTCCATGTTTGGTAGTGATGGCATAAAATACATAAGGAGAAAATTTGCATCCTGATTGCATTACACCTACCATGAAATATTCACTTGGTGTTATGATCTGGGGGTTGTATGACATCAAAAGGTGTAGACAGAATTTGCATGATCAATGGGAATATAAATGCCCAAAAATACATAGATGACATACTTGAGCTCAAACTGAAGCCTTCCGCATGTGATCTTTTCCAAGATAACGAAGCATTTATATTTCAACAGGATTCAACTCAATGTCATGTTGCTGCTGTGTGCAAAAAGTGGTTTCAAGATAATCATATTCCACTGCTGGAATGGCCTGGGAATAGCCCAGACCTTAACCCAATCAAAAATCTATGGAGCTGACTAAAGAAACTTGTTAGTCAGAAGCAACCCAGCAATAAAATCCAATTAATAGAAGCAATAATTCAATCTTTGTTTCACATTATAACAGCTGCCGAACTAAAAAACTTGGTTCGTTCCATGGGAAGGCATTGTAAGGCCGTAATTAACGCTAAAGGTTACCAACTAAGTATTAACTCTCATTGTGAGAATTTTTGTATACCTCATTTTCTTCTTTATAACTGCTGTTCTAATAAAAAAAATCCTTCATAAAAGTTATTGCATTACATTCTTGATTAAATTATCTTTCCATTGATATATATAATTTTATGGTGTTACTCAAAAAAAAAGTGGTGTTATGAGCCATCAAACCTCAGAAATACACTTTTTCCAAAAGGTTTCCACAATTTTGGCCACTAGTGTATGTAATATTAAACTGTAACATCTGTAAATTAAAGTCAGCTCTTTACTAAATTTATACAGATACTTTTGATAATATCCCTTCACACTTATTAGATTTAAAAAAAAATATTATTACAAATCTGAAAAATATTTTTAAAATTGGTAGTAGCAGTATAGCTGCATTAATTTATAAAAAGACCTGAGACAGTCATAGACTGTCTTATGCAGTTGTATGGGTAAATTAAAGCAGATTCAAGAAACAGCCATAGGCTATCTCCATCCCCAGAAGGTGCTTGTTTGGAGCTCTCACTTCTTTTATTAATTTCCCCTTATAATACATGGTTGTAGGGGTTCATTTTCAAATTCCTTATATGGAATTTGATAACGATATCAAATATACAGATCATCAAATAATATCCTGTACAGTATCCTGTACCCTCAATGGGTGTAGAGGATACTTTAATAGTACTATATAGTGAAGTTTATATTATTTCTTGCTACCTGTCAACAGTTTTCCTCCAATTTGTAGTGCATTACATTTTCTGTCCTAAATCGAGCAAAATCAATGGACATAATGAATTCATAGTTTGTGTTGTGTAATATGATATTATGAATTAATACTTAAAAATATTAAAACTAGTGAATAATATCTGAATCTTACTGCCCATTTAACTGTTTTATTACCTTTTTGATAAATCATGTGATATTTCAGTAAATTGGTTGAGTGGTGTTGATTCTAAGTCTTGTGCGTACAATAATATAAAGTAGAATGCAAGGTACATCAGTCATCTGCCCATAGGAATAGACTGTTTTTTTTTGCTGGGATGTGTATGGAAGGAAAGAAGTGTTGAACTTGCAAAGTATCCTGAATTTTTTTAATATTCGTATTCCATCTCAAATTTTCTTCTGTTAGTTTAATTTTATATTTTGAGCTTTCAAGGATTCAAAAGAACTCTACCATACCAAGCCATATCCCTCGGTTCTGTTCTTTCTCCCAAATTTATGAAATATGTCTGTATAACCCATTTTTATTCCAGGTTATACAAAATATAAAGTAACTGCAAGGAATAGTATTCTCCAGAAATTATCCGGCATTACCTGGGGAATACAAGCAATAAGGACCACTGCCTTAGCTCTGTGTTACTCGGTTGCAGAATATGCATACCCTGTATGATATAGATCCTTCCAAGCTAAGTAGTTGGATGTTGCCTTAAATGAGACATGTAGACTCGTTACTGGTTGTTTGAGACCGACACCTCGTGAAGAAAGCTATTGTTTAGCTGGCATATCGCCTCCAGATATTAGACATGAGATGGTGGCTAGAAATGAGAGGCTGAAGGTATCCGTGTCTACAGACCATCCCCTATTTGAATATCAACTTGCCCATCAACGGTTAAAATTCAGGAAAATCTTTCTTCATACCACTGAAAGCCATACTGACCCACTCCAAAAATCAAGACTAGCTTCATGGAAGACAAGAAATAATCACCTTACAGATTGGGTTGTACCATCTGAAAGTCTTCCACCAGGCCACAGAGAAAACTGGACTACCTGGAAAGCTTTAAATAGGCTGTGATGCAGCGTTGGAAGATCCAAGGATAATGTAAAAAAAAAAAAAAAGTGCAGACTCTCTCATGTGAATCATCCCTATGTGAATGTGGAGAGGAGCAAACTACGGCTCACCTCTTGAACTGCAGGTTATGTCCCTTTAGTTGTGCAATGAACAATTTGATTAATGCGACACCTAACGCTTGTGATCTGGCCAAATTCTAGGCAGCAAAAATTTGATGGACCATCTAGTGTACTTTTACATTGTGTACTTATAATGTAAATTGTGTTGTTTTTCTTTTCTTTTTAATCTCAATATATAATCAATTATTTTTTGTAAATTTATGTGTGTTTCAACTATGTTGCTTCTGACATGAATAAATAAATTTCAGGTTATAAAATAATCAATTTTTCATTTATAAATTAATAATTTACTGAGTGTATTTTCTGCTATTCTATCCTTCACTTTAATATACTGAGCTATGTAATTTTTTTTTTTTAGGGAAGAATCTAGATTTACAGATTGCTAAGAAGAATCAGGAGATGCCTACACTAGCAAAATCTTTATCATCTTGGGAACGTAGAAAGCTTTATTCTAAACAGCTGTAATTATATTTTTATTAAAACACCTGTAGCATGTAAGCGTATTGCATTTAGGGAAATTTGCTTATTTTTCACATCACCATTTGTTTAAGATCAAGATAATCATAAAGATAATTGCAAGGGCTACAAATCCCTTTTATTACCCTTTTCTAGTTTTAATTCACTTTCTAAGTACAGTGGAAATTAAAAATGATTACATAATTGAAAAATGACTTCCAAAAGTGGTTATTGCTTGTAGGATTTTTTTTAAGGAACATTTTTAATCTGTTAAAATGGGAGATTTCATAATCTTTTATATTTTCTTGAGCTGTTTTGATAAGTCATTGTTAATTTTTGTTAAATTTTGCATGGCAGAGTGTAGCACTACTATCTGTACTCGCTTATCTCTACTCTGCTTTCTAATCTAGATTGCCCTAAAATCATAATTATCTGTTATTTGAATAATTTTTTTTCTGGATAATTGTTGTTATTGATTTTGTAACAGTGCAGCAGTAGTTTCTTTAAACTACAGTCATTATTTCAGATTTCTTATTGTAATTTGACACATAAAAAAGATGTTATTTTAATTGTGTACAATGGCAGTTTTCTTTCTGTTACACTTTCAGCCATGAGAAAATTACCCAGAATGCAGATCATAAGAAGATTCTGAAAAATGTTTTGCCAAGAGTAAAAAGTGGAGCAACAAAGAATTCTAATACAAATAAAGAAAACATTCCTGTGCAACAGTCTAATAAATCAAAGTTAAAAATTTCTATTGCACTTGAATCCACATCTCTTGCCATTAAAATTCCACCCAATGAGCAGAAAGTCGTAGATTACAACACAGAAAAAGATGAAAATAAAAAATCTCAATATGGAAAAAGGAAGCGATCACTAGCATTTATTGCAGATACTTCAGTGAGTAGTGAAGTATCAAAGAAAAGAAGAACTGTTCCTGGAGTGCTGAAAGCAGATCAGAAAAAGTATATTTCAAGTATAAAACTTAAAGATCAGACCAAAGCATGTGACCGTATAGTCCATAGAGCCAAGATCTCAAGACCTGTGACATCTCAACTATCTAAAACAGTTTATGTTGATAGAAAATCCCTCAGCAATTCAAAGAAAAAAAATTTCAGGTAGTAGTGGCTTGTTTTTCATATAAATAATTTAATTTGATATACAGTTTTTAACATATGATCTTTTAAGTTTTTACTAGTTATGAATTAAAATGTATTTCTTTGGGCTTTAGTAATGTCACTGCTCACATTTTTTTTTTTTTTTTTTTTTTTTTTCCAGAGCACTTCCATAGCAATGATAAGAATGGGATAATGTGACAAATTATTGTTCTATTGGAAAGATTTGAATTATGAACCAATATAGGATGCAAGGAATCTTTATAAGGGGTTTTCAGTTAACGCAACATCAGTTTACTTTTAAATAACAAATTACATGATAACCACAGTAATTAACTTTAATGAAATAAGTACAGATATTTCGTACTGAAAATAACAGTACATCATCAGTGCATAGAAACAAGCGAATCAAAGAAACGAGAATACAAGATACATACAACAGTCGGTGGCTTAACAATTAAAAACTGTTGTTGCATATTTTTTAAGATTTTTTAACTATTTTTAAAAGTATTTTTAGTTTTTAAACTATTTTATTTTTAAAACTATTTTTTAAAGATTAGATCAGTTTACTTTTATTTGAAAGTCATCCCCTCTCCCCACAGTGCAAATCAAACTGATCAGAGAAAATGCACTTTCTCACAGGACATTGAAATACAATCTAGAATTCTCAGGTTTGACAGAGCATATTATTTGCTAAAAATCATATAGTCAATTACTTAGAAAAAAGCAGATATTAAAGATCCAACATTATTTCAAAGCCATATGTTTGTAGAAACTATGAAAGTTTTGCCAATTTGACCAGAGAGTTTGAGAATATAATCCTTGGTAGCTTGCACTACTTACAAGAACACAATTGCTACCTAAGCATCTGTGTATTCAACTTTTATTAGTGCATTTAATAAATACTTCACTGTCCTGACAGCTGTTTCGAACTGGTTGGTTCTCTTCAGAGACCAGACAGAAACCTTAAATCATTCAGTACTAAAGAAATCCATTGTCAGAGAAATTTTTTTTGTAAGTGAACTCTTGGTTAGTGTGTAAAGGTAATTACATAAATTACTAAAGAAAGAGCCATACAGTTTCGTTTCGGCAGTGTAAAGTACATAGAAAAAAGTGGATATTAAAAATCCAACATTATTCAAAGCTGAATGTTTGTAGAAATTATGAAAGTTTCATCAATTTGACTAGAGAGCTTATGAGAATACAATTCTCGGCATCAGAATTGCATTAGCTTGCACTTCTTAAAAGAACATTATTGCTTTCCAAGTGTCCATATATTTGCCTTTTTATTAATGCATTTGATAAAGGTTACACTCCCTTGTCAGTTGTTTCCAGCTGTTCAGGGAGCAAGTAGAAACCTTGAGAGACCAAAAACTCTCATTGCCTTTTATGCACTAACCGAGAGTTCAGAGGAAAAATGCATTTCTCTGACATTGGATTTCTTTAGTATAGAATGAGAGGTTTTGGTTTAAGATTTCTGCCTAGTCTCTGAAGAGAACCAACTAGCTCGAAACAGCTGTAGGTCAGTGAAACTTTTATCAAATGCACTAATAAGAGGTGAAATATATGGATGCTTGGACAGCAGTAATGTCCTTTTAAGTAGTGTAGCGCAAGCTAAGGAAACTCCAATGCCGAGGAGTATATTCATGTAAGCTATCTTATCAAATTGAAGAAACTTTCATAGTTTCTACAAATATTTAATTTTGAAACATTGAATTTTTAATATCTATTTTTTTTTCTATGTAATTTACATTGCCAAAATGAGGACACATGGCCCTATCTTTAGTAATTACATATAGTAACTTTTGCTTATGTAATGTTACTTTACCACTCATAACATAATATAGACCATTCATGAAATATTTGAAATCAGCAGTTAACAATAGCTTGCGTCATACACAGTATCTTTCTGTAATCACATAGAAATGTGTACTAATGAAGAGTTTGCTGAATGTACTGTTGTAGGTTACTGCTAAGTCTTTGACCAGAATCATTAGTCAAAATTTGATCTCTGTAACACTAGTTCTAAGTAGTTTCTTTAAACTGCAGTCATTATTTCAGATTTCTTATCATAATTTGACACATAAAAAATATGTTATCTTAATTGTGTACAATGGCAGTTTTCTTTCTGTTAAATATTATTGGTCGGCCACTTTATTTGATAGTTATTCAACAAGAAGACACTTCTTACCATATTTAAAGTTTTTTTTTTATGTGAGTCCTTCCCTGCAAACCGTTATAAAGCTATAGTATGTGTATTAACATTAACTAAGAGTTTGATAATGGAAGAGAGAATGGGAGGAGAGGTTTTGTTAATGATAGCAGAAGAATTGAATTTAAAAAATAGGTTAAAAAGAGTAGAAGTATATTAGGAGGAATGGGATGCTTTTGTTTTAGACTACCAGCATATTATCAGCTTCTTTAAATTTTCTTATGTAGCAGTTGTGTTCTACGTATGACATCGTCGTTTTTTGCCAGAGTACATCGTGTCCAGTGGAAGTGGTATGGAAAGCAAGACCCGTTTTTTGTTCTCTTTTGTATCGTACGTCTTTTTGGTGTTCAGCCATGCGTATTTATCCAGATCTTTCTATCTGTCCTACGATAGATAGATCTTTCTATTTATCGTAGCAAATCCTGCAAGAGCAATGGATTTTGTAGACTCCTGGTTTTTTAAGAGGATGATGAGGTGGTTTTGGTGGATGTAGAAATCTTGAGATTTTTTCCATAGGAAGAAAGGCTACTTTTACGTTGTGTTTGTTTATTAATTTGGCTAGCTTATCTGTAACATTTTTGATATAAGGAAGCGAGATTGCATTTTTGTAATTCTGTTTTATTGTGTTGTTAGTTGGAGGCATTTTAAGGATCTTGATGGTTTTTGTTTCATACCCATTCTTTTGGAGGATTTGTGTTAAGTATTTTAGTTCTTCATTACATCTTTCTTGTGTGCTGGAGATATTGTATGCTCTGTCTCGAAGAGTTTTAATTAAGCTTATTTTTTGTGAAGGATGGTGGTGTGAGGCTGCATTTAGAAATCTTCCTGTGTTGGTTCGGCTTCCTATATATTTCTATGTCATACATAGAAAACAACTGCTATATAAGAAAATTTAAAGAAGCTGCTCATATGTTGAAAAACCCAACCCAACCCAGGGTTTAATTCTCCATCAAGTGTGGTCAGCTCTAATAAAAAATCTATCTCAATCTGAGCTCGGACTGTATGAATGAGAACAAGAACATGTGACATCGTCCAGTATTGTTCAACATCAATAACTTTTTATATCTGCATTCTGTTATTTGAGTTTATGAATAGCCAGATGGTTACGATTTGTATTTATTAATTTCTCTTGTTTAAACTTTATACTATTTACCTCCTGAAGATGTAAATCGTACGATTTACGAAACTTGTCAATTTACGAGCTATTATTTCAGTATATTGTATAACTGAGTAATAAAAAATGTGGTGTAATCACCGAAATACAATAATTGGTTTTTGCAAAAAAACATGGGGATAAACGAGAATGTAGATGGCATGAATTAGCAAATTAGGACTCTGAGCAGGTCAAGTAATTGTGTGTGACATCAACTATATGGACTCACATTGGAAGGAGGAATGATCATTGGGAGGGAAGGAAATAGAATTTATACAGCTGCTAAGAGATAATTACCTGAGACATCATGTAATAGAGAGCACACAAGGTTTGAGTGCTATATCTGGTCATAGCATCAGAGAACTTAGCAATAACTGATGTAGCCATGTTCCCTATCCTTTGGGAAAGCAGTAATGTGGTCTTGATCTGGGAGATTGCTAGATGCTGCAGTTTCTATTAAGGAGGAGTATATGTGAAATTACAAAACAGACAGTTATGACAAACTGAGGAGTCAGCTTAGAGCATTGCTATGGCATAAGAATTTGGAAGTAGAGAGAGAGAGAGAGAGATGTTAGCAGTGTATGGTATGTAGATTGTCAAGGGATGGTTGAAAAAAGCAGTATCAGACTGTATACTCAGCCTGGAGATTAAATCATCATTGTTGGTTCTAACAGGCACTTAAGCACCTATAACCTTCTAAGTCCTTGGATTTTGTAACTGTAATTTGAGGATAGTGGTTAGCCCTATGCAATAAGTATTCTTCTGTCTGTAAATTGTATGTTTTATGGTCAGTTTGGCTACTTGGAGGAGGAAAACTCCTTCCACCTCCATATGACATCTGGGAGGATAAATCAGGTAGAAATAAAATGGATGAATAGCATCATTAAGCAGGAGCTGCAGAAAAAGAAAGCTTTGGAGGGAATATAAAGAAAAAAAGTGATCAGGAAGCCCATGAACAGTATAAGGCACAAGCAAGAAGTGACCTGTATGGAAAGGCCAAAGTTAATTATGAGAGAAAGCTAGCTGATGAGACCAAAAGAATTCCCAAAGGTTCTTTCATTATGCGGCAAGTAAAAGACTGACTATGGAACGATGACTTTAATGAGTGCTAGTGGGGGTAGGGAGGTAAGAGAAGCAAATAGTTGAATTACTGAGTGATTATTTTGCAAGTGTGCATCATTTAGGTGCAGATATTCCAGTGCCAGATGTGACATTGGCTGATGGGAGAATAGAGGTAGGTGAATTGGAAGTGCTTATGATATTTCAGAACCTTAATGTGAACATAGAGGAGCCTCTGTAGCTCAGTCAGTCAGTATAGCTAAAGCCCTTTGGTCGAAAGACCAGGGCTTGATTCCAGTCCATGACGTGAGGAACCTTTATCTCCTTTGACTAAAGGTGAGTTAACTGGCCTCGAGTGTTTTTTCTCCCAGTAACTTTGGTTTTTCATCCCTCAAAACAGACAAACCAATCCCATGAGCACACATAGCAGCACAGTTATAAATACTTATGGCAAGGAAGGCAATGGGAAACCACCTTGCTTTATGATCATGTCCCTAGTAATTAGCTGCAACCCTCTCAGTAGAGAGGAGACGATAGGATAGGAATGCGAACATGGCCATGGGATTATATGGCCTATCAGCCTGTGTATTATGAGAATGTGCAAGGGAATTAGCACTGTTTCTGACCAAGATGTTTAATTTGAGCCTCAGTTCTGGGAAACTTCAAGGGAATGTGAAAAAAGGCAAAATGCAATAGTTCCATGCATAAAGGAAGCTCCAAAACAGAAGTTGCAAATTATAGGCCAGTCATTACCTCAGGAGTGTTAAAGTGTTGAAGTAGTTAGTAAAAGACAGAATTCATGACTGGGTGGACAGGAATATGATGCTATATAGGAGCAGCATAATTTTGTGAAGAGTAGTCTTGTCACGTGCTGACTTTTTATAATAAAGTGATAGCTGAATTGGATAATGAAAATGGCTACTCAGTGATACTGCTGGACTTTTCAGAAGCATTTGACAGAGATCCATATGGAACTCTGTTGTTTAAATTGGAGCAAATGAGGATGGATATGAAACTGGTGATGGATAAGATGATGGCTAATGAAAGAGTGGTGTATGGGGGGAAAGTTGAGTTTGGGAGAAGGCAATATAGGAGCAGCATAATTTTGTGAAGAGTAGTCTTGCCACTTGCTGACTTTTTATAATAAAGTGTTAGCTGAATTGGATAATGAAAATGGCTACTCAGTGATACTGCTGGACTTTTCAGAAGCATTTGACAGAGATCCACATGGAACTCTGTTGTTTAAATTGGAGCAAATGAGGATGGATGTGAAACTGGTGATGGATAAGATGATGGCTAATGAAAGAGTGGTGTATGGGGGGAAAGTTGAGTTTTGGGAGAAGGCAAGTGATGAATTGAGTATCATAGGGCTCAGTACTTAGTCCTCTTCTGTTTAATTTGTACATCAGTGATATCAGAAATGATTAAGGGAAATATTCAGTTGTTTGATACATGCTAGGCAGAGATAGTCAATGAAAATGATATAGAGATTATTATTATTATTATTTGTCACCTCCATGGAGTCCAAAGACTCATTGAGAAAGGGTATCTCCTCTACAACTCTGCTTCTACCACTTGCAATCCACCAACTGATCACAACTACACCAATGCCATCTACTGCTGACCACCACCACTAGTATTTCCACAGACAATCACAAACAAATAAAACAAATTTAAGTTATCTTATAGATAACTTAAATAGATTGACAGTATGGGTAAAGATAAATGGCTGTCAGTTCTATCAAGAGATCACATGCTGTGTAGTATATGGAACAGAACTGCAGGAAATTGATAGGGCCAAAGATTTAGGGATTATTCTGGATGTTGATGGAGTATGTTGGATTGGAGGGTGGATGTTGAATGGAGGGAGTTGAAGTTGCCAAAATGTTAACAGATTAAATGTCTATTGAATAACACACTGACAAGCAGGAATAAAAAAGTTATTGTTTCTCTTTATAAGATTTTAATAAGACCACATCTGGACTAATATCTGCAAATAGAATTGTTTCGATCTAGTCACCTGGATTTCATGGGGATGAGGAAGTGATGGATAGCAGCAAGTAACTAAGATTGTGGCAGGATAGAATGCTCCCTATGAGAATAGATTGAAGGTCTATGGGTTGTAAAAACTAGATAAGTGAATAAGAGGGGATGTGATAGAAGCAATAAGTTATTAAAGGAGTATGTTGGGACATTGAAGTCACTTTTTTTTTTTTCAGTACATGACAGGAAGGGAGAGAACAAGGAGAAATTGTAGGAAAGTGTGATTAGCAAGGGTGTTAGGACTAGATTTTTTACTTGGAGGCTGGTGAATGGGTGGAATTGGTTGCCAGAGATGGCTGAGTGTTTGTTGGTGAATGAGTTCAAGGAGAGGTATGATAGATATAGTGTGGACAATGGTTACTGGGTCTTCCACAGTGAGTCTTTGATTCCATGGAAATGCCTAAGAAATAATCTGAAATACAGCATTAGAGACTAGACATGCAACTTTGTCAGAAGAGGCATTTCAGGCCTCTAATAAGCAGAATGTTAGTCTCATATGAGATGTAGAATTTATGTACTTGGTGGGAATATATTGTTGGAGGTGGAGGAAAATAAGAGATCTTGGTGTGATAGTGGATAAGGATCTGAATTTAGGGGATACGTTGCCACAATTGTGAGGAAAACGCAACGAATTCTGGGAATGATGCAGAGGACACTGACTTGTAGAAGTAAGGAGATTCTTGTTCCATTGTATAAGGCTCTGATTAGGCCACACTTGGAGTACTGTGCACAGATTTGGTCACCTGGTTTTCAAAAGGATGAAGAGATGTCGAAAAGTGTCCAGAGGTGACTGACTAAGGTGATTTCTGATCTCTGGAATTTCGAATATGAGGAAAGGTTGAGAAGATGCAATTTAGAGTCTATTGGATAAGAGGGAGTGATGATATGATAGAGACCTGCAAGTTAGTAAGGGGTTGTTATAGGATCAAAGTTGAAGAGGTTTTACAGAAAATGGTGGGAGATCGGGGTGAACCAGAGATCATCCCTGGAGGGTGTGAGGAGCAGGGGAGTGAAAAGCAGGTTTTTTTACATGCAGAGTTGTGAATGATTAGAATGTCTTGCCCGAGAGGGTGGTGTCTGCAGAAAATTTGAGTGTGTTTAAGGTGTGGTATGATGAGCTGTGTGTATGACAAATGGACCTCCTAGATGAGTCTTTGACTCTATGTGGTCTTAGGATAATAATAATATTGAGTGATAAAATTCATCTTCCCTAAAGTCATTCACAGTGGTAGAACCCACAGCCAGAGCCAGTTTTTTTTTTTTTTTTTTTCTGGTGGTGGGAGGGGTTAACGAGAATGGGCTTTGTCATGGAAATGTTGACGAGGAGAGAAAGATTTCAACTTTGTGTTTGTCCAGTTCGGACTCATCAAATGTGTGCAAAGATGTCTACATGTCTCAGGCATTAGAGAAGAATAGAGATCTGCAAGTTGTCCAAATGTGTCAGGCAGACTGCAGACAAGACAATACAGAAGAACAGGTGGATTATTATGTTTATACACGAATGCTAGGAGCATCAGAAACAAAGGGATAGAGTTTGTTGCCTTAGTCAATATATTGCGACCTCAGATTGTAGATATTAGAGAGACCTGGCTATCAGAATCAGACGTAACTGGTATCGAGTGTTAAGGGTACAATATTTTTAGGAAGGATACAGAGGATAGGAGCAGAAGGGGCGTGCTGCTAATGATATTGGATGGCTTGAATCCAGTTAGAGTTGAGACCTATGATTTGTAGTACTACTGCTAACAATATTTCATGTGGCAGCGAGTTTGAAGCCATCTGGTGTGAGATGGAATCTAACAAGATCAATTACATAGTGGGGTGTTGTTACAGACCTGGTGGATAAGTTGCCAGTGATGAAGAAATGCATCACCAAATAGAAAAGATGAGCATGAGAAATGTAATCATAATAGGGGATTTTAATAATCCAAATATTGATTGGGTAGCAGTAGAATCTCATGAGAAGAATGAAAATGCATTTAATGAGCTGTTGCAGGACAACTTCCTCAAGCAGCATGTGACAGAAGGAACTCGAGGTCAAAGAGTGTTAGATTTGATTATAGGGTCAGAGGACGTTTCAGTTAAAGATGTAACTGTTCTGTCTCTGATTGGTGACTGTGATCATGTGGTACTCAATTGAGAAATGACTAAGTTTATAAATGTTCCATTCAGAAAAGGTTACATGCTGAACTACAGAGCAGGAAATTATGACCAACTGAGGAGTATACTGAGTTCAGTGGAATGGGATGGGATCGGTTTCTGAATGGAAAGAATATCAACAGTGCATGGGAAGCATTTAAACATTACTTAAATGATGCGATATCAGAATGTGTCCCGAGAGTTCAAAGAATATTTGACTCCTACTCTAATAAATAGAGTAGGAGTCAAATGGCTGTGTGATCTTATTAAGCAAGAGATTCATAAGAAAAGGATGATTTAGAACGAATACAGTGTGCAAAATGATGACGTTCATTATGAAAGTTATAAGCAGCAGATTAGAATAGTCAACTGTTGTATGCATTTTTGAAAATTATGGAGACAACTACCGTGTTTGAATAAAAACTTTAGTTTAATATAACTAAAATCTACATTCGACGTTTCGACCTTTATGTCAAGGTCATCTTCTGGAGCATACAATTATACACAGGAAACAAGCTATACTACAATCAAACTGGTTTTTTAAAGACACTGACCAACCGCTACAACAATTGTTGGCCTGACCTCTGGTGAAAAAAAAAATTAAATAAAATAAAAAAAATAGAAAAAAATAAAAAATTATACATCAACGCTAGAGTCCTATTATTAGTGTTGTCTACTATATACATATATTAACTTCATTCCAGCCAGTTGGTATGGAATGGTTTTTAATACTAGCTAAGGATTGGCTAGAGTCCTGACTTATGCTGGATCTTACATATTAGATAGGCTGAATGTGTGCCATCCAGATCCTTGGAATTTTCATGCCATCTTTGTTGTTGATATTTGGATGGTTTATCAGGATTTTGCAGGATTCCTTAAATTTCCTTTCGTACCAGGTTTTTGTGCGGTGTAAAGAGCAGGTGCTTTTCCAGTTGATTTGGTGTAAGGTGTTGAGTGCGTGGTCTGAGAGGCCTGCTTCACCATAATGGTTATATTTAATGTGTCTAATGTGTTCTTTCTTGCGTATAGGGATTGTCTGTCCTGTTTCACCAATGTACGGTAAGTTACAGGTGTAGCGGATGCAATAGACTCCAGGATGTGCTAATGGGAGGAAAGGATCCTTAGAGGAGTTGAATATGGTTTTAAGTTTAGCGGGTGGTTTAAAGGTGGCATTGAGGTTATAATGTTGTAGGATTCTGTTGATTTTTTTCTGATAACCCTTTAATGTATGGGATGGCTATGGTTTTACTGTAATCTAGATTCGTTTTTGTTGTAGTTTTATAGAGTATTTTATTAACAGTATTTTTGTTATAGTCATTATTTATGAATGTGTCACTAATGATTTTTAGTTCTTGTTTCAGGGCTTGCTAGTCAGAGCAAATAGTTGTGGCTCTGTTTTTAAGGGTGTTAATGACTCCATATTTTTTTTTTTAAAATTAATATAATATTAAACTAAAGTTTTTATTCAAACACGGTAGTTGTCTCCATAATTTTCAAAAATGCATTCGGATCACCATGTAAGCCTAAAAGAAAGGATTCAACTGTTGTACAGAAAGCAAAGTCTGAGTATGAAAAGAAACTGGCTCTGCGTGATAAAGAATTCTATCGATATTCTGCCCAGAAGAATTTTATTGATATTCTGCAAGTGAAAGAATGCAGGATTGCAGGTGATGGAATTTTTCATTTTATGGCAGATGGGAAAAGGACGAGAGGGCACCTTGGAAGCTGAGAATGAATGCCGCTAAGAAGGGGGCATGAGGGCTAGATTTTTCTCTCATAGGGTAGTGCGTGATTGGAATGGATTGCCATTGGATGTTGTGAGTGCAAGCAGTGTGAATGAATTCAAGAATAAGTATGATAGCTGGTGTGTGTGTGTGTGTGGTATATGGATTCCCTCGATGAGTCTCTGACTCCATGAGGTCTCTTTTAATAATAATAATGGTTAGTTTTGGTATCACTTCCTTATTTACTAATGTACCACTAACAGGCACTATTGATTTATTGAGTTTCTAACTTCTGATATCTTTGAATTATTCAAATCTACTGTATATATGCAGATTACTTTACTTGACAAGGAAAAATCTACAATGAAATTAATGGTACTGCAGTGGGTTTCCTATTCTCTCCCACTCATCCTTTTGGCAAACTTTTACATAGTGCACTTTAAGAGCATATTACCACAGCTACTCTAAAACCTTTAGTCTGGTTACTTTTCATTGATTTATTTGCCATTTGGCCCCTTGAGCAAGACACTTTGGATTCCTTGGCAACTTACCTTAAACAGCTAACATCCCAAAATGTACTTGGCATTAAAAAAGGAATCAAATACAGTCAAACTTGGTCACAACGAGCACTAGGGGATCAACAAAAGTTCCTCGTTATAACAATTGCTTACCATATCAGTAATAAGTTTTAAATGTACCTTCTATTTTTCTTTTATTATTAGTAACTTGATAAAAAAAAATATTCAAAAATACAACAGAAATATTAGAGAGAAAAAATTAATATCATTACATACCTAAATCTTATTTGCAAGAATATGCCAGTGTAAACTACAGTATACTTAATATTAAATGCAATTTATTTATCCGTAATTAAAAACAATACTAATTAATAAACTTTTTAATAATAACTGAAAAAGAGAGCAAAAAGGCTTCAATTTGGCAATGCAAAATTATTCAAATTAAGTGGATATCATCATCAAATTCCTGCCATGTACCCACATCAAAAATTTACATCATTACTGACTTCTCATCTACAATTTTCCTCCAAATCAGTCTGTTACTTGTCAAGACTCCAACATTATCAGATCTTGTATTTCTATCATCTAAGGTACTTTGTACCGTATCAATCCACCTACATCTTGGTCTTCCTCTGGGTCGTTTTCCTGCCAACCTGGCAGAGAACACTTATTTTGCTAATCTTTCCTCTCCCATTCTGTTTAAGTGACCATACCACCTGAGATTAGCTCTTCTAAAGCATTCCTGGATGCTGACAATGGCAAGTTCTTTCCTAATATCCTCATTTTTAATATGATATTGCCATTGATGCCATCTGTTCACGCCTCTAATCTTTCTCAGTACTCTCATATCTGCAGTCTCTAGTCTTTGGTCAAGTGTTTACTTCTGATGCAGCTCTCAGATCCATAAGTTAAAACTGGTTTGAACACTGTCTTGTATACAGCTAATTTAGTATTATGACTAATTCCTCTCTTATTCCATATGAATTTATTCAATTGACTTCCTACCATACCACCTTTGTTGATTCTGTTGTCTATTTCCATATTTAACTTACCATCTTCACTAAAAATCATTCCTAAGTAGCTGAAATGTTTTACTTGTTCTATAAGTTCTTCATTCACAACAATGCAGTTGATATTTTTGGTGTTCTGTATATTTTCATTGTCTTTGTCTTTTTAATGCTGACCTTCATACCATATCTATTACAGCAGTTCTTCAACTTAGCCAGGGAATCTTGCAGACTTGTAGCAGATTTATTTAGAAGTATAACATCATCTGCATAAAGCAAAGAGTTGACATTAACATCTCCAATTTTGATATCAGGTTTAATACCACTTTCTTTCATAATATGATCCATATAGATAATGAATAACAGAGGGGATAATGTACATCCTTGTCTCACACCAGATTTAACATTAAACCACCTTCCTGTGCATCCTTCAATCCTAACTGCTGATTTACAACTCAAATTAAGACTAAGTATTGCTTGATATAATGCCCCATTGACACCATATAACTGTAGCATATTGAATAGCTTGGCACCTAGTCATATACCTTTTCGAGATCAACAAAACTTAAATACAGATCTTTGTTATATTCCCATGATTTCTCGACTATTTGTCGTAAAGTGAAGATCTGATTCTGACAGCCTCTATTTGGCCTGAATCCAGCGTGTTCTTCACCAAGCTTTTCTTCCACAATTCTTCTCAACCGTTTCTCAAGTATACTAGCATAAATCTTACCAGGAACACTCAGTATGGAATTACCTCTGTAATTCTCGCATTCAGTTTATTTCCCTTTTTTATATATAGGTACTATGACAGCTCTACTCCAATCATTGGGAATTCGACCCTCTGTCCATGCCTTCTGAACTATACAGTGCAGCCACTGTAAGACTTTTAACCACCATACTTCAGCATTTCTGGTCGAATATCATCTACTCCTGCCACCTTTCCACATTTCAAGCCTTTGATGGCTTTTTCTACTTCAAGTATGGATACGTATTCCTGTTAAGTGTGTTTTACCACTGTGCTATCACTGCTTGTTTAATTTAGCAATTTTTCAAAGTAATTAGTCCATACTTCAAGGATATCTTTTTCTCCTGTTTTCATGTCACCTTTATCGTCTCTAATTCCTTTTACAGCACTGTTTCCTCCATTTCTGAGCTTCTTCAACAACCTCCAGAACATTTGGCCACCTTCGTTGATATTTATTTTCTATATTCTTGCCAAAGTCCTCCCATGACTTTTGTTTAGCTAGTTTTACACAGTGTTTAGCTTTCTTACATTTGTCTCTGTATTCTCTAAGAGCACAAGCTGACTTATTTGCCAGGAGTTTTTGATATGCTTTCTTCTTTTCCTTCACTGCCTCTTTTACTTCCTGTGTCCACCATGGAATTCTGATTTTTCTATCCTTGCAGACAACCTCACCACATGCCTCTCTGGCTGAATCAATCAGGGTTTTCTTCTAGGTTTGCCACTGAATCTCCAAGGTTTGGTTCCTGTTCTCAAACTCTTTGATTTTTTCTTCAATAATTTTTGTGTATGTTAGTCTACAGTTCACATCTAAGAGCTGCTCAACTTTTATTTGCTTTAAAACATTCTTATATGTTATCTTTTCAATATGAAATTCAATTTTATCCTGCTCAAGACTAAATAGTGATCACTTCTAATTTCAAATCCTCTGTACACTCTGGTGTCCTGCACCAGGGAGAAAACATCAGTATCAACAATAACATAGTCAATGAGATTTTTCTTATTTCTTGCCTCTTCTCTCCATGTGAATTTGTGCACATTTTTATGTTGGAACATGGTGTTAGTAATAACCAGTCCATATCCTGAGGAGAAATCCAACAGGTATTTGCTATTGTTATTAGCTTTAGTCTTTTCTCTAAATTTTCCCAAAATATTTTTGTATGTCTGACAATCAATTCCTACTCTGCTATCCCCAACAAGGACCAACTTTTCCTTTTTCACTGTGTCAGTAGCTTTCTCTAGAGCCTCAAAAATATTCTTCCACTTTTACCTTAGTAGAGCCTTCTGTGCGACCATAGGCACAAATAAGTTGATATTTGCCGAATCACTTTACTTGAGACTGCCTGCCATTCAAGAAGATTAGCCCATATTTAGTGTTGAATACTATGGCTACTCCTTCTTTTCCTTGATTGCCAATGCCTGAATGTAACAGTTTGTATTTATTGCTCAGAAAGATCTCACCAGTGTTTGTCTTTTTTGGTTCAGTCACCCCTATTATGTTGATCTGGTACTTATCTAATTCCTCAGCTAGCTCCATTTCTTTGCCATTCAGGCTTCTTATGTTGATAGTACTGATCTTCAACTCTGGTGATATTAAATTGGGGTGTGTTTTAGGATTTATTCCAGTAGCTGACTTTTCGCTGTTCACCCTGGTTCGCTGGCAAAAACAACGGGAGGGCCTTGTTTAACCGGGCGACGCCCGGTTAAACAAGGCCCTGCCGTTGTTTTCATGTTGGCCCTCCCAGCCAACATGAAATTTTGTCATGTTGTACCATCATTTTTTATTTTGGATTAAGTCAATAAGAATACAATTTGGTCGGCTAAATCCCAAATTGCCAAGCCATCCTCGTTCTTTCAGTATCCAGGCAGATACCCAACAGGATGCACCACGAGAAGGTGAGGATTGGACGTTAGGTCAGAAGCCCTGGTCGGTTCTGTGCATTCCTTTAAAGACTATGTGGAGGTCTCCTCTCAGTTATACAGATTTGACCCTTAAGCACCCCATTAAGTGGATATTGAATCCAACATTATTTCAAAGCCGAATAGAGAAACTACAAGAGTTTCATGTTGAATTTAAAAACTAAAAGTTTTGGCAGATTCAAGCATGACCAAAACCTTTCCTTTACTCCGAGTTCCCCTGTCATGAAAGGTTTGCTTACGCTTGTATCCGTCGAAACTTTTATAGTTTCTATATTCGTCATGAAACTCTTGTAGTTTCTCTATTCCGCCATGAAATAATGTTGGATTCAATAACCACTTAATTTGAATAATTTTTAATAATAAATTTTTTTAAATAATAAAAGAATAAATTTTTTTACACACTTTGACATTTTTAGTACCATGTTCTAACCCGTGCATGATTTTGATGTTTTTGCTAACCCAGAGACACTTTCTATTAGTTTAAATGTTTCTGACTGAAGGGTTCATTTTTAACTGATATTACAGTAATGGCAGTGTTTTGATAAAGCGAGAGAGGAGGATTGGAGGCTAGACCACTAGAGAGAGAGATGTAGGTAGGTACGGGATGGTTCCCAATAATCTTGGCTGTAATCTGATGTATGTGGTTTTTCATTGTTGTCAATTCCAAGAACTACCTAAACAGTTAAGAATGTTTGCATAGTTACTAGTTACTAACATTTGTATACAGTATATCTATATAGTATGCTTCTTATAAAAGTGAGCAATTATATGGGAATATGTGTAAGTTAAAATCGTGGCCTCTTTTTCATTACAGCTGTGATCTGATTATTTCCATGATCATTATAACAAATTTTGACTGTAACTGTTTGCCTTCTCTTGACACGTTTAGACACTAGCAGGTGGTTCAGTATTTTTTTCTATTTATAGAGAGCCAACACACACACACTGAATGACATAAACAATTGCATCATACAGCCCAACATTATGGAATTCTCAAAACTAAGTCATAGAGCCAGGTCTGTTTGTTCTAGCAAGGCAACCTTTTCCATAGAACTCAACTAAAATCTTGATTAATGGCTACAGCTCTTACAAAACAGATAAAATACTATGTGTCCCTCCCTCTGAAACATACAAGAAGAAAACACCACTGTTCCTAGTTAGTATATTCAGGGTACATCTGAAATGCTAGCCAAAATGCTATTAAAATATAATCTTTGCATCACATTCTCAAACCACATGTCAAATTACTAAGGACAAACTCTATCTTCTAGCATCGTGGAGTGTATGAAGAATCCTGTGACTTGGCCTGCTATGGACAGAGAGGAAACTCCATCTTGGAGAATATAAATACATTTGCTATTATTATTATGGCAAGTTAGGACTGGCAGGCCATGCTTTGGACACCCCTTTCACATAGGATTAGATGTAGGAAAACTAGCATACTATATAGAAGTCATTACAGGTCAGAGAGATTATTTTAGAGTCAGCAATACATATGATGCATTCTTATAACCTTAATATGTATGGCTTCATTAATCTACCAAAGATTTGGGACTCATCTTAAAATCAGGTCCTACACAATTGTAATAACTTAATTTATACAACGTTCTATAGAGGATACCAGCTTAGTTCTCCTGATTGGTTCTCCGCATTCCTTTAAAGGCTATGTCGAGATCTCCTCTCAGTTATATAGCTTTGACCCTTAAGCACCCCTAAGTTAGGAATGTATTTTAGAAATAATATACAGTATGAGTTTATGATGAGAATTCACAGGTGGGCTGGAAAAATGTTAGTCATTATAAGAAATTTTCCATTCTCCAACTTTTCTAATTGATGCAGGTGATCAGATATTTGTTTGATAACATGGAGTTATGGAGTGAACAAATGAAAACAAATGGATGCACTCAAAAAGAAATGTGTAACTTGATTAATGCAATTTGAGGTCATGTGAGGAAGGGATGGTTTTAGAGCAATACAGTATGCTGTTTTTGTTAAATTTTAATTGTCAAGTAATAGTTTCTTTTTATGCCATTTAAACTCCTTATTTTCCAATCACTGAACAGGAGTTCAGTGATTGGGAAATAAGGAGTTTAAATGGCAACTATACATCAGGAAATAAGGAGTTAATTTCCTGATGTATAGTTGATTATCCTGCATCTGTGTAAATATTTGGATTCACATCCTTTGTACAGTGTCTCTGTAGTACATTAAAGCATGATGATGATGCCTCTTGGTTGGAAAGACTTATTATTATTGATCCTACACCTCAAGTGGTCATAACAGTGCCATGTATGGTAGGGAAGTAGTTAAGGTGAAAGAATAAATCTGTTAACTTTTTGTGAAATGCTGAGGATTGTATTCATTGGATAAAATGATGTTGAAAGACTAATCCAAAGTAACGATGATAGATGCAATGAAGGAAGAAGATGAGAAGTTGGTTTGATATGTTTGGAAAACTGTGTATGATGACTAGTGGCTGCTCGTGTTCTTACATAATTAGCAGAAAGCAGTGGCCAGTTTAGTGGAGCAATATGCCCATGAAAGTTACCTTTAGAGAGTCCATAATGGTGTCCTCTGTTTAACTTGTTCTTCCAAGTGATTAGCATGGTAAACTTCTTGAGGGCTGTGATATTAGGAGAGTGGAGAAGACTTTTTTTTTATTAACAATATGTCGCTAAGAGAAATATTTGCAAAGGCCAATCAAAACTGACTGATATCTGAATGGTTAGAATGAAATTTTAGGATGGATAATTTGAAATGAATGGATTTTGTATGTATGAGAAGTTATAGTTGTGAGGGATCTGCTAATTGTGTTGTTTATCTGAAGTAACAGGAATTAGTAGCATCCTAAAGCACATTGGTACTGTGGGTTGGTTAAAGATTAGATAATTCAGAAACCCTGATCTTAGAAATAAAACATGGAATTTTTTTCAAGTCACTTCAGCCTATCCACTTTGCCAACAGACTGGAAAAATTAATTTGAGGTCAAGCGGTTCCTTTAGTGATCTGTTAATATTTTTTCTTGTTTTTGGGGATGTAATAGTTAAACTTGAATGAAATTGTAATCTCTGTGCAGCTTTCAAACCCTCATATCAAGTTCACAAATTGAGCCGTATTATGATCTGTTTGTGGTTATTACAGAAAATAGTATAACTTGATTAGCAACCTACATTTACAAACTTGCTTGGATGATTGCTGGACATAACAAAAAATAACTTATAATGAAATGACAATCTCTTTACAATAAAAAAAAATATTCCTGTATTAACATTTATATGTATAAAAAACACTAATTAAAAGTGGACTTCTTAATATATTGCATTTCTCTCATATATGTCTGAGGAAATTGATTTAAATGTTTTTTTTTCATTCATATAAATAAATAAAAAGACTGCAATTAAATTTATTAGAAACATGTTATCTGAGTGCTCCTGTATTTTTGATAAGCATTATATTAATTTTATTTAAAGATAGTCAGTCTTCTTGCTCTGAAAATATATTTATTGCAACATATCAAAAAAAATTTTTTTTTCTTTAGAAGACATTCCTTAAAGAGAGCAGAAGGAAGTGCTGCTAATTTATTGCAAAAGAATAGAAGAGAAACTCTTCAGACAATACAGAAGAAACAGGTACTGTCTTCAGCATCTTCAAGTATCATCATTCCAAAGCTTTCAGGAAAAAAGAGTAGACGTAGCCTGAATATTAAAGATGACCAATTTTCTTCAAAGATACCTATTTTTTTTTCCAATAAAAGTACATTAATGAAATCATCTGCAAAACATAAAAGACTATCATCTTCGCTTCATAACAACAAAACTGTAAATACTAATAAAAAGGTAAAATCTACGTTACGTGACTTGCAAAAACAAGGAAAAAATAATGTTGTACATAGTCAGAAGATTCAAGCTGAAAACAAAATAAAACCACATGAAGATGACGCTAATTATTCTTGTCAGGTAAAGAGCAAACTTTTCCATGTTTCTGTAACCTCTGATGCTCTGGACAAAATTTCTCATCCTACTAAAAGCGTATCATTTGCAGTCAATATTAAAAGAAGTGGATCAGCAAGAAAACTTCCAAAGACACCAAGAAGAGAGTTGAGTCTTAGGTGAGTCTGTTTCAGTGGACTTCTTACTGACTTCATAAAATTTTTTTACCAAAGTCTTAGAGATAAAAATATCAAATATCTTTTATTGAAGAAATTTCCTTTTCTCTCACTCTCAAAATATGGACATGGCATTTTATTAAGAATTAAGAAATAATTTGCATAGTGAACTGCATAGTAATAATTTAATGTGAACTGCATAAGAATAATTTGCATAGTAAACTGCTTGCATAGTGTCAAAACTATGCAAGCAGACCACTTTGTTTGCACAGTGTTTGGTATTATTTCTTAACTTTCTGTGGAAAACGTTTTTCACATGGTTATAAATTAAATTAAACATGCCAAGAAACCATATTCTTGTTTAATCTTTTATCCAAGTGTAAGCAGACAGTTTGCATGCAAAGTATCTTCACTACTATACTTGTATATAGAAGCTAAGGCTTCATATTAATTACCTTAGTATCCCATAACAAAGCACATGTTCTTTCTGGTGTGTATAATGCTATGGGAAGGACCACTACCCATACTGGTTTCAGCTTTTATTAAGGTATGTTAAAGTGTGGGGATACCACTCCAAAAACTGAGTGATCTACAAGATCACTCCAAATCTCACTGAGTGATTCAAAAGGATCACTAATGACCTGAATCACTTCAGGAGATGAATCTCAGCAGTGGTTCCATTTTTTGCCTGTCACTGAAAACCAGCCACTGTGCCAAACTTGTCTACTCCTCTGGACACAAGCTGCCATCAGTGGCAGCCAGATCCAGAAGCGATACCAAGGTTGAAGTATGTGAAGCCTTAGTAGCCTAGTCATGAAGATACTTCATGTACAAACTTCGTTTGCTTACACTTGGATAAAGAATTAAACAAGAATATAATCTCTTGGCATGGTTAATTTCATTTATAACCAAGTGGAAAACTCAGCAAATTCAAAGTAATTTAATAATAAGGTGTGACACCTTTCCACTTGTATGTGGGAAATATATGATTTCTGCATTATATCAACCTTGATATCTCTTCTGAGTCTGGCTCCCACTGGATAGGAACCCTTCCCATAATGCATAGCATTATATACACCTGACAGGATATGTGGTTTGCATAATTGGATACTAAGGCAATTAATGTGAAGTCATTAGCTTCCATATACAAGTTACCTTCACAACTAGGTAACTTCCATATGCAAGTTACCTAGTTGTGAAGATACTCCATGTGTAAACTTTGTTTGTTTACACTTGGATAAAGAATTAAACAATAATATAATTTCTTTATGTTAATACTTAATTTTCTGTATCTGATCTTATTTAAGAAGCTTACAGTGAGGATGTATTGTTCATATTGGCATGGTTAATTTCATTTATAACCAAGTGGAAAACTCAGCAAATTCAAAGTAATTTAATAATAAGGTGTGACACCTTTCCACTTGTATGTGGGAAATATATGATTTCTGCATTATATCAACCTTGATATCTCTTCTGAGTCTGGCTCCCACTGGAAAGGAATCCAGGTGACCAGACCTGTGCTCAGGTCTGGTCACCTGGATTCCTTGGAGATAAGGAGGCTGTGGAGAGGGTTCAGAGAAGAGTGACCAAGTTGGTGAGTGATATAAAAAATGCTCCCTACATTGATAGATTGAGAGCTTGTGGATTGCAGAGATTGGTTGATAGGCGAAGAAGAGGGGATATGATAGAAACATTCAAATTACTAAAAGGTTTTTATAGGATTGATGCAGGGGAAATGTTTCAGCTGTGTGATAGTGATGGAAGAACAAGAGGTCATCTCTGGAAATTAAAGAAGAGTGTGGTTAACAAAGGTGTCAGAACAAGGTTTTTTGCCTGGAGGGTGGTGAATGAGTGGAATTCATTGCCTGACTTAGTTGTGAGCTCTTCGTCTGTAAATGAATTCAAGAAGAGATATGACAGATATTGTTTTGCTAGTTTGGGTCTCCCGCGATGAGTCTACTGACTCCATGGAGATACCCGTAATAATAATAATAATAATAATAATATCAAGTTAACACGTTCGCTGTCAACTACGAGTATACTTGTAGTTGGTAAACCAGCCACACAAGCCAGCTACAAGTATACTCGTATGACGCTTACTGCCGGCAACGAGATTACTGTACGAGTATACTCGGATGATGCTTACCACCGGCAACGAGATTACCGTAATGACCTTGAAGAAGTGAAATTGCTTGGCGTACGGGAATAGACTATGCCGAAGTAGCATGGCAGCGAACATGTTAAAAGATTAAATTTCTCTTTTTGTTGGTTCCATTTTCCCTTGTGTGTTAATTCAATGGCTTGTTATGACTAACTAACTTGGCTTCTTGGAAACAGTGTTTTTATAGGGCAATCAGTCTTATCTGCACTGTGTATTAGGACTGTCAATTATGTGTTCTTCTGACCAATTCTGGTTTGTGGGATGAAAATCCTGAGTTTTGGTGAGGAAAAAGCCTTGCCATCTTCATATGAGACTAAGTCACCTTCAGTTGAAAACCCCTGATATAGTTCTTCACATCCTAGACAGGATTCAGAATTAGATTTTTCTGTTCATTATTAAAAATTATGGAAACAGCTACCATGTTGTAGTAAAACTTCAGTTTAATATAAATCAAAATAATCACCTGAAGTTTCGACCTTCATATCAATGCCATCATTTGGAGTACACCCACCCACATGCATACATAAAGAAATAAGCTACGTTACAATCAACATAGTATGCTAAAGTCGCAGCAATTTGGTCAGCCATTAACACTACTGGCCTGACCTCTAAGGGGAAAAAAAAAATTACTACATCAAAGAAGCTAGAGTCTTATTATCTGTTTGGTTACAAATCATTTAAAAGATATATGAAGCTAGAGAGCAACATGTTTTCACAGAAATTAGAACAAAACAGATAAATGATGGCCAGTAAGGGCTGAAATTATTGCTTAGCCTTAAAGTAAGGGTTTGCTGGAGAACTTGAACTTAAGTAGGCTGAATGTGTGACATCCAAATTCTTGGCATTTTTATGCCACCATTATTGTTTAGATTAGGATGGTTGATCAAAATTTCACAGGTTTCTTTAAATTTGCATTCATACTAGGTTTTTGTATGATGTAAGGAACAAGTTCCTTTTCAATCAGTTAGTTGTAGGGTGTAGAGCATAATCTGAGAAGCCTGCTTTACTAAAATTTTTTAATTTAATATGTTATTTGTGTTCTTTTTTTTTTTATGATTAAGAATTATGTATCCAGTTTCACCAAATATAAGGTAAGTTACAGGTGCAGTGGATTCAGTATATATCCCAGGGTGAGCCATGGGGGGAGGAGAGGATCCTTGGAGGAGTTGAATATGTTTTTTTAATTTTATAGATGGTTTAAAAGTAGCATTAAGATTGTAATGGTGTAGAATTCTGTTTTATCTGATAACCCTTTAACCTTCAAGTATAGTTGAAGGCAGTGGCAGCTCATTCATAAGGGCTGCTAGAGTTTCATTAGTCTACTCTCCAGCTGTGGGTTTTTGCATTTCTGGCATATATATGTATGTCCCCTCTATAATCTACTCTAATCTATTCTAGTATAATTCTACTTTATTCTACTATAATCTACTCTTTCCCCTTCAATGTACTCTATTCCTCCTATAGATTTAAAGTTGGAAGAGGGTTAGTTCAGAAGCCTTAAGATAGCAGCCCTACCACTGGACTATCCATTGCCAGGCTAGTCACCTGACATGGAGAACATTAATCTACTTTTAAGCCAACAGAGAAAGATAATTGAAATGAATCTATGGAAAATGAAAAGGTAAAACGAAATTGAAATTGAAAAGGTAAAACGGAAGCGACAAATATAATACATATAGCAAACTGAAACTTAAGTGGAATAGCATATAAAGAAATAAAATTAGACAAAATATTAAGTGAAAGAAATTTTCAAATAGCAGTAATCACTGAAACAAAAAAGAAATTAAAAGGAACCATGAGAATTGAAAATTTTAATGTAATATATAGTGGAGTTGACAGAGACCAAAGAGCATAAGCAGGTGTTATGATTTGGATTCATAATTCCCTTTAAAAAAAAACAGTTAAAATATAACGAATAATAGAAGTTAGAGGTTAAATAACCTGTCTATTTTTAGGCTTAAAAGTAGATTATTTAAACAATAATTGGTTTTATATGCCCCAGAAGAAGGAAGAGAAGATGTTAATATTGAATTTTATAATCAGTTATAAAATAAATAAAAATGATTATGTAATATTAGCAGGAGACTTAAATGCAAGAATTGGAAACACGAAAATTAATAATATAGGAATATGTGGAGAACATACTCTAAACAGGAACGGTAAAAATTTGATTGACTTTGTAGTTTATAATAATCTTAAAAGAATGAATTCTTTCTGTAAACATAAAGATATACATAAATATACCTGGGCAGCAAGAGGATGGAAATCAATATTAGATTACTTTATCTTAAATGAAAAGACATCAAAGGTCTCTTTAAATGTTAGAGCTCACATAGGATGTGAACTAAGTAGTGAAACGACCACTTCCTCATTTAAAATAAAATTAAGATTATCACCTAAATGGCTACAAATAACAAGAACAAAAAGAAAATTTAAAACATTTGTTTATAAAACTAGATTATACAATGGCTATGTGAACAAAGAATTAACCAATATTTAGATAAAATAAAACAAAATGAAGAAATAGAATGGTTTAATTTAAAAATGATGCTAAATACAGCAGCAAATGAAAGCTTAGGAAAGACCAAAAAATTCGATAAAAAGAAAGAACTGAAGATATGGGATGACGCAAAGAAATAATCAAAAATGAAAAAAGAAGCATATCATAAATGGTTAAGCAGTAAAAGATTAGGAGATGAAATAGAATATACTAGGGTGTTCTGAAAAGTTCTTCACTTAACAATGAAAAAACGAATTTATAACTTCAAAATTATTTTTATTTTTTAACATAATCTCCCTTAAGACTAATATGTTTATTCCAGCAATGCTCCACTACCGTTATCCTGTCCCCTGTAGGGGTTCTCAGTAAGATCTACAAAATACTCCTCTACAGCTGCAATCACCTCTTGATTCTAAGAAAAATGTTGACTTGCGAGGAACAGTTTTAATTTTGGGATGAGACAGAGGAAGCTAAAATCTGGGGAATAGGGTGGATGTTCCAACAAATCATAGTGCAGATATCTTAATTTTTCCATTGCCAAAACACTTATCTTCACCTAACAATGAAAAAACGAATTTATAACTTCAAAATTATTTTTATTTTTTAACATAATCTCCCTTAAGACTAATATGTTTATTCCAGCAATGCTCCACTACCGTTATCCTGTCCCCTGTAGGGGTTCTCAGTAAGATCTGCAAAATACTCCTCTACAGCTGCAATCACCTCTTGATTCTAAGAAAAATGTTGACTTGCGAGGAACAGTTTTAATTTTGGGATGAGACAGAGGAAGCTAAAATCTGGGGAATAGGGGGGATGTTCCAACAAATCATAGTGCAGATATCTTAATTTTTCCATTGCCAAAACACTTATGTGGGCAGGTGCATTGTCCTGATGAATGATGATTTTTTTTCCTTCTGCAAACCAGGACTTTTCTCTGAATTTTTTCATCTAGCCTGGTTAACAGATCGGAATAATATTCTCTGGTTATTATTTTACCCTTTTTCAAGATAATAAACAAAATGCCTTTAGCATCCCAAAACACTGATGCCATGACCTTTCCTGCTGATAGAACCAACTTTGTCTTTTTTGGTGCTGAACAATGGGCTTCTGTCCACTTTTTTGAATGCTGGTTGGATTCTGGTGTATAACGTTGAATCCAAGTCTCATCCATAAAAATCAATAGATGCACAAAATCAATTTTATTCTTGTTAAAACGCTCCAAGCACTGTTCAGATATTTTCATGCGAGTGCGTTTTTGATCTGCTGTGAATAAGCGTTGCACCCATCTTGCGCAAAGCTTTTTCATTTGCAATTCTTCATGCAAAATATATTCTACACGTGCTTTTGAAATGCTTATAGTCTCAGCAATTTCACGCACTTTTACTCGCCGGTCATCCAATACGATATTGTGCACTTGATCAATGATTTCTAATGTTACACTTTTTTGGACATCCTTCACATGGATCATCTTCAAGGCTGGTATGGCCATGTTTAAACTCGGCAGCCCATTTCTTAATTATTGAAAAGGAATTAGAAGAGTACCTATAAACTTTTATGAACTTCGAATGAATTTCTTTTGGCGTTAAACCGTCTTTTACAAAGAATTTTATAACATCAATACTCAATTTTAGCCATTTCAAGGGAGACAGACAACGTTTATGCTTCAGACAGCTGTATAAAACAAATTTCTTCATAGAATGACTTACAATTTCACATGGATGCTTATCGATAGTGTTGCCATCTATGTTTGAGGCTGAGAACTTTTCAGACCACCCTCATAAAAAAATAAGAGCCATAACTAAAAGAGAAGTTAGAAAAAGACATAGAGAATCATGGAACAAATTTGTTTCTAATTTTGAACATGATTTATATAAAATAAGACCGAATGTATAAGATTTTGAAACATTTAAGTATGATTATTATGATTATTATTATTACATCCTCCATGGAGTCGACAGACTCATCGTGGGAGGTTCATTCATCTAACAACATATTTATCATATACAATCTTAAAGTCCTTAACACTCCTTGCATTAACAGCACATTCTGGTAATGCATTCCATTCACTGACAATTCTCCATGTAAAAAATCTACTCCTCACACCCTTCTTCACTACACTTTCACATAACCTCCAGGAATGAGCTCTGGTTCTTCCCTTCTCAGCTTCTATTGTTTTTATAATCCCCCTCTGGATTAATCTGATAAAATTCTCTCACTAATTTAAATGTCTCTATCATATCACCTCTCTTCCTCCTATCCACCAAACTCTGCAACCTCTCTCTGCATAGCCAACATTCCAAACTCCTAATATTGTCTTAGTCACTCGTTTCTGGACCCTCTCCAATATCTTCACATCACATTGAAAAATTTTATCTGCTGCTTCAGTAGGTGACCAGATCTGAGCACAATAGTCCAGTGTGGTCTGACCAGTGCCTTATACAGTGGCGCAACCATTTCCTTATCCTTACATGTTAGAGTACTTCTTATCATAGCAGAACAATGTGCAACCCCCAGCAATATGCCCTTTAAACTTCAGTCTGCTATCAACCATCGCTCCCAAATCTCTAATTTCATCCACTTCCTGCAGTATGGCACCATTGATATAGTACATGACCTTATATTTCTGCACTCCAAAATGCAACACCTTACACTTATTGATATTAAAACTTCAACCCCACTTTTTGTCCAAGTAAAAAGTCTATTCAAATCTTCCTGAAGGGATTCAGCGCTATTTATAATTCTTCCCAACTTTGCATCATCAGCAAATAACTGAAGATCTCCAGTCAGTCCACATTATATATCATTTACCAACAAGTTAAACAGCAGGGGCCCAAGAACAGAACCTAGGGCACTCTACTGGTTACCCTTCTTTTTTGAGACACTGCTTTTGAGAGCGCTTCATACACTTCTGTGTTTAGTTGCTTTAGTTCAAAGGGAATCTTGGATTTTTACTTTGAGTTTTATTTTATTGTGCTTGTAAATCAGTGAGTTTGTTTCTTTGGTTACCCAGTCTTTATCTACGTTTTTTGTGTTTGATTGAAGAAATGTTTGGGAGGCTGCTTGATGAATGACGCTAGTTATTGCTTTAAATATATTGTCTGTGTTATCATTTGATACTGCTTGTGGGTGGCTGTTCTTGTTATCTGTTGTATGCATGACAGTTTTGGGCTGACCTTATCCATTTGTCATTTATTAAGATGTGATGAATTTGAGTCTTAGTTCCATTGGGATGTTGCCAGGTCCATTTTCTTTCTAATTTGTTTGGAAATATTGATTGAAGAGATATCAGGTTCTGAGAGTTACAAAAGTCCAATGGCCGTTTTTCTTGGTTGAGTTGTGGTATAGTTCGCCCACCGTTTGTGGGTCTCTGCTTGGCGTCTTGCCAAGAATAATCGATTCATGCTGAAGGGGAGAAAGAAATGAAGGACGTACGAATTGGTCGCCAACACGCGAAATCATGTGCTTTTATAGGTAAAATTTTCCAACTGCTATACAAGCAACATAGTTAACTACAATAATCATAAAAGAGAAGTTAATTTTCCGACCTATAATAATAAACAACTCATCCCACAATACGGACTGATTACCCTATTATTGGAATGGATTCTCCTTTTTCTGACATGCGCAGAAATGTTGAAGAATCTCTAATCGGTGGGCGAACTATAGGTGTATTATCCTATGTTTTTTGTGTTTCCAGCTACATCTTTTCCGATTTGTGCATTGAAATCCTCTCTAACTATGTACACATTGTGCAGGTATTTTGGTAATATAGTTGACTAGGTTTGGGATAGAAGGTTTCTTTGTCTTTATCCTCTGCTTCAGTAGATGCATATGCACATGTAATTGCTATTTTTGGGTTTGCATTTATTGTAATAGCTATTATTCTTTTTGAAGCACTTTCTATTAATACAATATTTTTGACTCTGTTGTTTACTAGGATTCAGACTCCACCATTTCCAGATTAATCTGCAGATGAGTACACCAAAGGCCAATAACGATTAGGGGACCTGATTTCATTGAAAGCCAGGTGGGTTTTCCATCAGTGCTCCTGTATGCAGATTGCATCCATGTTTTCTGCCTCTGCTCCTCTGCAAAGTTCATAAAATTTGCACATTTTAGGAGGGGTGCGAACATTATATGTTGAAATGATTATGGGTTTCTTCCAGAAATAGTGTTTAGAGCGCTTCTTTCCTTCATCAGGCTGAAGGTTCCCCCGTGGGCTTTGACCTCCAGCCATCATAGGGGGACAATTGAAGTGTGCTCTGTGGTTTCATTTTGGATTGTTGTTTCCTTTTGTAATCTGAAGTTATCCACATATCAGGTGATTGGCCCTAATATGCTTCACCAGCCATCTTCACCTATTGGAGGAAGGGTAGCCTACCAGCATTTCCCAAAGCCATCGCATAGAGGTGTGGCTTGGATTTTACTCCTCACAAACCATTAGGGAAAAGAAAACCAGGAAACCCTCTTAAGAGATTCAACGATGACTTCTAAGACTGGAATAAGCCACTCTAAATCCTAAATCCTTGACAAGCTTGATGATGATGATTGGTCACACATCTTCCCTCAGGCAATCTCTCCTTCACTGTCTACTGCAAGCCTTACATTTGGCCAATATATATGCACTTTAAATCTATTGCCACCTTTCACAAAAACGTGGAGTCATTAACATCCTCAGAGAACAGAACTATAACAATTTGCTCTAATAAACGGGGCTCTTAAACAAGAATTACAAATTATTAGTAATAATTTATAAATAATGACTGTAGCAAAAAATCGTCAATCAAGTTCTTCATAAAACTTCATTTTATTTATTTATTTGCATGAAAAAATGCAAATAATATAGATTACACTAAAATCATAGCTATCCCATATATTAAAGGGTTATCAGATAAATAATAGAATAATTATTATCTGATATTATCAAAAATAGAATTCTACATCATTACAATCTTAATGCTAAACCATCTGTAAAATTATATTAAAGGGTTATCAGATAAATAATAGAATAATTATTATCTGATATTATCAAAAATAGAATTCTACATCATTACAATCTTAATGCTAAACCATCTGTAAAATTAAAAAAACATTCAACACCTCCAAGCCCCCCCACTGGTCGGCCAAGGGGGGGGTATACCGAATCCATTGCACCTGTAACTTATCTTATATTGATGAAACCGGGCACATAATTCCTATCCATAAAAAAAAGATCCTAGACACATTAACAATTTTGGTAAAGCAGGCCTCTCAGATAACACCCTACACCAAATTAATTGGAAAGATACCTGTTCCTTAAATCATACAAAAACCTGATATGAATTTAAAGAACCTGTGAAGTTTTGATCAACCATTCTAATCTGAACAATAATGGTGGCATAAAAATCCAAAGAATTTGCATGGCACACATTCAGCTCACTTAAGTTCTTCAAGTTCTCCATCAAACCTTTACATTAGGACTCTAAGCAATAATTTCAATCCTTATTGGCCACTATTTGTACTGTTTTGTTCTAATTTATATGAATAATATGTGAAAGCATGTTACTCATCATCATCAAATTCCTGCCATGTACCCTCAAGGGGTGTACAGGATATGACAGTACTACATGAAAAAATTACATCATTACTAACTTCCTATCTACAATTTTCCTCCAAATCAGTCTGTTACTTGTCAAGACTCCAACATTATCAGATCTTATATTTCTATCGTCTAAGGCACTTTGTACCTATCAATCCACCTATATCTTGGTCTTCCTCTGGGTCGTTTTCCTGCCAACTTGGCAGAGAACACTTGTTTTGCTAATCTTTCCTCTCCCATTCTATTTAAGTGACCATACCATTTGAGATTAGCTCTGCTAACGCATTCCTGGATGCTGACAATGTCAAGTTCTTTCCTAATATCCTCATTTTTAATATGATATTGCCATTGATGCCATCTGTTCACGCCTCTAATCTTTCTCAGGACTCTCATATCTGCGGTCTCTAGTCTTTGGTCAAGTGTTTTACTTCTGACCCAGCTCTCAGATCCATAAGTTAAAATTTCAATCTAAGCAATAATTTCAATCCTTATTGGCCACCATTTGTACTGTTTTGTTCTAATTTATATGAATAATATGTGAAAGCATGTTGCTCATCATCATCATCATCATCAAATTCCTGCCATGTACCCTCAAGGGGTGTACAGGATATGACAGTACTACATGAAAAAATTACATCATTACTAACTTCCTATCTACAATTTTCCTCCAAATCAGTCTGTTACTTGTCAAGACTCCAACATTATCAGATCTTATATTTCTATTGTCTAAGGCACTTTGTACCGTATCAATCCACCTATATCTTGGTCTTCCTCTGGGTCGTTTTCCTGCCAACTTGGCAGAGAACACTTGTTTTGCTAATCTTTCCTCTCCCATTCTATTTAAGTGACCATACCATCTGAGATTAGCTCTGCTAACGCATTCCTGGATGCTGACAATGTCAAGTTCTTTCCTACTATCCTCATTTTTAATATGATATTGCCATTGATGCCATCTGTTCACGCGTCTAATCTTTCTCAGGACTCTCATATCTGCGGTCTCTAGTCTTTGGTCAAGTGTTTTACTTCTGACCCAGCTCTCAGATCCATAAGTTAAAATTGGTTTGAACACAGTCTTGTATACAGCTAATTTAGTGTTTCGACTAATTTCTTTCTTATTCCATATGAATTTATTCAATTGACTTCCCACGATACCAGTTTTGCTGATTCTGTTGTCTATTTCTATATTTAGTTTACCATCTTCACTAAAAATTGTGCCTAAGTAGCTGAAATGTTTTACTTGTTCCACAGGTTCTCCATTCACAGCACAGTTGACATTTTCAATGATTCTGCCTATTTTCATTGTCTTTGTCTTTTTATTGCTGACCTTCATACCATATCTATTACAACAGCTATTCAATTTAGTCAGAGAATCTTGCAGACTTGTAGCGGATTTATTTAGAAGTATAACATCATCCGCATAAAGCAAAGAGCTGACATTAACATCTCCAATTTTGATATCAGGTTTAATACCACATTCCTTCATAATGTGATCCATATAGATAATGAATAACAGAGGGGATAATGTACATCCTTGTCTCACACCAGATTTAACATTAAACCATCTTCCTGTACTTCCTTCAATTCTAACTGCTGACTCACAACTCAAATAAAGACTAAGTATTGCTTGATATAATGCCCCATTTACACCATATAACTGCAGCGTATTGAATAGCTTCTCTCTTGGCACCTTGTCATATGCCTTTTCCAAATCGACAAAACTTAAATACAGATCTTTGTTATATTCCCATGCTTTCTCGACTATTAGTCGTAAAGTGAAGATCTGATCCTGACAGCCTCTATTTGGCCTGAACCCAGCTTGTTCTTCACCAAGCTTTTCTTCCACAATTCTTCTCAACCGTTTCTCAAGTATACTTGCATAGATCTTGCCAGGAACACTCAGTAGGGAAATACCTCTGTAATTCTCACATTCAGTTTTATTTTCCTTTTTATATATGGGTACTATGAGAGCTCTACTCCAATCATCGGGAATTCGTCCCTCTGTCCAGGCTTTCTGAACTATGCAGTGCAGCCACTGTAAGACTCTTATACCACCATACTTCAGCATTTCTGGTCGAATATCATCTACTCCTGCTGCCTTTCCACATTTCAAGCCTTTGATGGCTTTTTCTACTTCAAGTATGGATATGTATTCCTGACTGCATGCCTGGTCAGTGTTTTTTATCACTGTGCTGTCATCACTGCTTGTTTCATTTAGCAGTTTTTCAAAGTAATTACTCCATACTTCAAGGATATCTTTTTCTCCTGTTTTCATTTCACCTTTATCATCTCTAATTCCTTTTACAGCACTCTTTCCTCCATTCCTAAGCTTCTTCAACAACCTCCAGAATGTTTTGCCACCTTCTTGATATTTATTTTCTATATTCTTGCCAAAGTCCTCCCATGACTTTTGTTTAGCTAGTTTTACACACTGTTTAGCTTTCTTACATTTGTCTCTGTATTCTGTAAGAGTAAAAGCTGACTTATTTGCCAGGAACTTTTGATATGCTTTCTTCTTTTCCTTCACTGCCTCTTTAACTTCCTGTGTCCACCAGGGAGTTCTGATTTTTTTATCCTTGCACACAACCTCACCACATGCCTCTCTGGCAGAATCAATCAATGTTTCCTTCAGAGTTTGCCACTGAATCTCCAAGGTTTGATTCCTGTTCTCAAACTCTTTCATTTTCTTTTCAATAATATTTCTGTATTTTAGTCTACAGTTCACATCTGAGAGCTGCTCAACTTTAATTCGCTTTAAAACTTTCTTACATGTTATTCTTTTCAATATGAAATTCAATTTTATCCTGCTCAAGACTAAATAGTGATCACTTCCAATTTCAAATCCTCTGTACACTCTGGTGTCCTGCACCAGGGAGAAAACATCACTATCAACAATAACATAGTCAATGAGACTTTTCTTATTCCTAGCCTCTTCTCTCCATGTGAATTTGTGCACATTTTTATGTTGGAACATGGTGTTAGTAATAACCAGTCCATGTCCTGAGCAGAAATCCAACAGATATTTGCCATTATTATTAGCTTTGCTCTTTTCTCCAAATTTTCCCAAAATATTTTTGTATGTCTCACAATCATTTCCTACTCTACTATTTAGATCCCCAACAAGGACCAATTTTTCATTGTGTCAGTTGCTTTTTCTAAAGCCTCAAAAAATTCCTCCACTTCTACCTTAGTAGAACCTTCTGTGGGACCATAGGCACAAATAAGTCTCATTGTCCAGTTCCCCATTCTCATATTTGCCCACATTACTCTACTTGAGACTGACTGCCATTCAAGAAGATTAGCCTCGTATTTTGTGTTGAATACTATGGTTACTCCTTCTTTTCCTTGATTGTCATTGCCTGAATATAACATTTTGTATTTATTGCTCAGAAAGATCTCACCAGTTTTGGTCTTTTTTGTTTCAGTCACCCCTATTATGTCGATCTGGTACTTATCTAATTCCTCAGCTAGCTCCATTTCTTTGCCATTCAGGCTTCTTACGTTGATAGTACCGATCTTTAACTCTGGTGATGTTGAGTTAAAGATCGGTAAAGGCTATGTGGAGGTCTCCTCTCAGTTATACAGCTTTGGCCCTTAAGCACCTCGCATGTTGCTCTCTAGTTTGATATATCTCTTAATGATTTGTAAACCAAACAGATAATAATAATAATAACAGGACTCTAGCTTTGATGTAGTAAGATCTATTTTTTCACCAGAGATCAGGCCCATAGTGTTAATGGTTGTTCAAATTACTGTCTCCATAGTATGCAGATTATAACATAGCTTGTTTCTTTGTATACTCCAAGTGAGGACCTTAATTATTAAGGTCAAAATGTCAGGTGATTCTTTTGGTTTATATTAAACTGAAGTTTTACCGTTAAAGATACCAAGAAATTTTATACTTGGGTTTAATCCTTTTCCCAACACAAGGAAAATGCAAAACAACGCTTTGCATGTGAAATATATCCACATCCGAGCTACTTGTATATAGAGGCTAATGACTTCATATCACTTACCTTAGTATATATATATCCCAGATACATAGCAGCATGATTTTTGTGAGATATTGTTGAGATGAAAAAATTCATCCTATCATAACTCTGCAATTCAGATGTATAATGAGCAAGGACTAGACCTGATTTAATACAAGTCCTTGATTTTTATTGGATTGGTTTTCTATAGACAGCATATGTTGTTCTTGTCAAAAACCCCCAGAAGAACATCCTGAAATGGGAGGGATCTTTTGTCTTCTAATGTAAAGTGATTGTACAGTTTAAGTAGCTTAAGTAAACTACTTTGGTTGTTTAAATAGCCCTAAATTCTCCCATTTGTTCCTTGGATTCAAAACCAGATACAAATGTTTATTAACATACCAGAGCTAAATTCTTTGTTTTATCTGCAGTTCTTATCTAGCTTCTCTTTCAGAGGACTTCACAAATAAGTGCACAAGGGGAAGTGATGAGCCCAGCTAAACCTTTTTTCTGTTTGTAGTTAATGTTTTGTGAGAAAATATTGAGATTGTGTTTGAATATTTAGATATCATCAGGAGTTAACAATTCCTGCAAAATACATAAGTTGTTATCCCTGTGAACGTTTCTGAGCAAGCTAATATCAAGTCTAGCTAGGAGGTTGAATGGATGATTCCACTGTTAAATCTTTCATTTTATTCTCAATGAAATGAAAGAAATTCCTCACATAGGACTTTATTTTTTATATTATTATTATTACGGGCAACTCCAGGGAGGCCCTAACATAATGTTAAGAACAACTATTCGACATTCACACAGTATCTATCATACCTTGCCTTGAACTCATTCACAGTCATGGCACCCACAACAGACTCTGGCAGCTTATTCCAGTCATTCACCACTCTCCAAGTAAAAAAAACCTAGCTCTAACACCCTTGCTAAACACACTCTTGCCCAGCTTCCATGTATGGCCCCTAGTCCTCCCACCACTAGTCCTATTCTCAAAAATATCTTCTGAATTAATCTTATAGAAACCTTTCAGTAATTTGAATGTCTCAATCATATCACTCCTTTTCTGCCTATCAACCAATTTCTGCAACCCACAAATCTTCAACCTGTTTTCATAAGATTCATTCCATAGACCTGCTATTATCTTGGTCACTTGTCTCTGGATCCTCTCCACCTCCTCCCCATCAAGAAGAAACCCTGGTGCCCAAATCTGGGCACAGTAGTCAAGATGGGGTCTTATCAAGGCTTGATACAAAGGAACAATAACCTGTTTGTCTCTGCTTGTTAAAGTGTTTTTCAGCAACCAAGTGATTTGATGAGCTGATTTAGCCACTTTTGCAATGTGCCCCCTAAACTTCAACTCCCTATCCACCAACACTCCCAAATCCCTTGCCTCGTCAATCTCCTGGAGTACGGTTCCACCAATGTGATATACTGCTGCTAATCTTTTCCCAAAATGCATAACCTTACACTTTACCAATTAAATTGACATTCATTCTCCTTAGATATGTGGAGCTAGGAACCATTATTGATAATTGAACAAATCCCTAACATCTGCATGTGGCATATAGGAACATTAGCCTTGTATACTCTGGGGAATCATAACTTTTGGTTTAATAGGTGCTTGGAGGTCAGCCGACCAGTTGCAGAGGCCTTTTTCCAAATTATTGATTTATTTTTGTGGATTGGTCATGTTGGGTTAGTATCCAGTAACTGATATGTCTAAGTCATAAGTAGGTGTTCCATGTCACCACACCACTCAGCCAAAAAAAAAAAAAAAAGAGAGAGGGAGGCATAATCAGAACCCTTTGTGATTGTGCATGCAAAATTGTATGTGCTAATGAGAAATAAAGTTAAGAACTAGAGCTCTTCAGCATAGTTTTTCCTTGTTTCTGTGTGGATCATTCCATTGTACCTTTTAACATGACTTCAAACATCTGAAGGTCTAAGAGATATTCAGTAATTTTTTTATAGTGAGTGATCTTACTGAGTGATCTTACGTAATAATAATGGGATGTAATATCCCTTAACTTAAATAAGTTCATGTCACCAAATTGAAGCCTTTGGCTCTTCATATAATTAGTAACTCATTATTATTTATTTTCAGCTGACCCCTGTTTTGCATGCTGCAGTTCACATTGAATTATAACAGAGCATATGAGTACAGTTGTCCATTATATTGCCAGACCTATAAACTTCTTACTTAAGCAACTTGGTTGGCCAACTCAGCAAACCAGGATAACACCACTCCCCAACCGATAAACTATGGGTTCATATTCCCACTATGGTGTGATGGATTTTTGGTGAAGATAGATGGCAGATGATTTTCATTGCCCACTGTGTGAGGTCTTATTTAAAATACTTTAAAGTACTATGTGGTATTTATTTGAATCGCTTTAGGTACTAATGTGCAATAGGTTTACAACCTTTTTGTAGGTAGGGTTATCATTTCAATAAAAAGAATAAGAATTTTTAACAATTTATTTACAGGGAAAAGCTTGAGGATTGGGTTGAGGTAAATGAAGGGATTGCTCGTGTATCACGCTTCCGTCACCTTCGCTGTTTTGGATATCATCTGTCAGAGCTTAAAAGAAATAGAAAATCTGGATCTAGTTTCATCAATAGCAGAAATTTGCAGAATGGTATAAATAATAATACTCCAGTCAGAAAGGTAGGCAGAAATTTTAAATGTTTTGTGGTTCATTTCAAATAGAAATATTACTAATGAAATTTCATTTAACTTGTATTTAACTTGTTATTTTCATTTAACTGCATAAGATCACTTTTTTGAGCAAATGTAATCATTTCTGAAAGTGAATATAGGAAAAAAGCATAGTGACAAATTCTAAGAAAAAGTTCGTACAAAAAAAAAAAAGTTTTTAAATAATACAGAAGGAGAAATGAGAAGGGAGGCATTAGGATGAACAAGAAGATAGGGAATGTGTAAACACTAGAATTTTGAATAGTGTAATGCATAACAAATATGGTATTACTAATATCTGGGTGCAAAAATTCATGATATTAGCCATGCCATCTGGATGCAAAAAGGTACGAAGGAAGTGATCGTCTTGGCTGGTACAAATGATTTGAGAGGAATTCTATGAGGGAGGATGCAAAGGAGTTGTTAGAAGAGGCAAAACTGAAGAGCAAGAAGGTGAAGATTTAAGTCTCTTACCATACTACTATGATAGAGGCGAACTGAGGAGGAGGGTGTCAATAACCAATGAGTCTATATAGATTTTTCTTTAGGAATGGCATAGGATTTGTGGATCTGTGGTCTGTATTTGATGGAAAGAAGGATTTTTACAATGCCGATGGACTGTATTTAAATGGTTTTGGTGTTAGGTGTCTAGAGAGAGAGAGAGAGCTTTGTTCACCAAGCATGCTGAAGCACAAATTCAGGGAAACTTAAGCAATTAGGGCAGAAGCAAGTGAGTTTGAGTGAAGAACCCCATGAAGCGAGTGAGAGTGTGAGAATGACCAAGTGAGGAATCTAATCTCTCAAGTAGAAATTTTGAATAGAGTAGTCAATTCAGAAAATAAAGATGGGTGAGGGCCTAAAGGGATGCTGCAGTTTCTATATACTAATGCCAGAAGTATCAGAAACAAGAGGAAGGAATTTTTGGCATTGGTTAGTTCCACCTCACTTCACCATTAGTGAGACTAACAGCAGATGATGTAGTTACAGGTGTAGAATGTGAAGGGTTTAGTATTTTCAGAGAAGATAGGACGGGGCAGGCGTACTGCTGTTGAAAGTGGTCATCAGCAGTACTGTTGTGCCCCAATTTACGATTATTAGGCTTTCAGCTATCCTTACATGTGAAACTCTACTTGTCTTTGTCCAAATCTTATTTATATACGAGATATCACCCAAATACAAATATTCAAGCTTCTTCTTCCCTTAGTGTTTTTAAATATTTATTTTATACTGCACCTTTCAGGACATTTAGTTTAAGATATAAAATTCATAAACAAGGAGCAATTACCAAAATATGTCTGAGTGCGAAACTAATATGCATTCATGACCTTTATCTCATAACTTAACAAATCCCCCCCCCCACGTGATTAGGTTCATACATTGTTACAAGTAGTGCATTGAGCAGCAATCTCAGACAACTGTATTTTCAATGAACAAAAGTTTATTGAACTCTTCAACATGGTACAAATCATTCTTTATCAAATAAAATTCAATTCAATACTAAGAATATATATAATACAAATTTTCACTAGCTAAACGCAAGTATTAGGTTAAGATCCTACACAAGAATTGTGATCACATCGCTGTAACAGATTCTATACATACAAACAAGTATAATCCTAGAACTAGTTGATCCTTTGTCTAACCCCTTACTGGCTTGATCATACTATAATTCTGTATTTTCTAGGACATGTATAATCAGTTACTCTAATTTTCTCACTAAGACAATATGGATTAAAATTATCCTTTTGCTGAGCTAATACATACTTTTGACCTTTAAAACTCTCTTAATTAAAATACAATGTATATGCAAAAATATCTAGGCACATGAATACATATTAATTAATAGTAACAAGCTCATTTTTATTCTAGTTTGACATGTACTAAAGTCCTAGTATAATTCTCATTAATCCTTTCAACTGTTCGGTAATTGAACAATGACTACAGTTATGCATGATTTAAATTGACACGAAATTTTACAGTACCTTTTGACTTGGGTCTTCTACACTGGTCTCTACCTTTTTCCGATATTTTCCCATCCTAGGATGAACTCTTCTATAACTTATCACTCCTAAGTTCTTTTGGCACTAAGGTGGACTTTCAGAATCTTTACCTTACATTCTTCAATCAAGGACATTCCTAGGATCATCCATTCTATGGCTGTGAACTTCACCACGCGAGCACTGACTTCTTTATAGAATTTTCTTTCTCTCGTTACGATCACTGGACGAAGAAACACACTGACATTATCTTCTCTCTTTTTAACTAAATGGTGTCCCTCATTTCTTACAATTGGAACACGGAATCGAAATCCTGCACACTTTGTTTCCTTATTGTGTCGGACGGAGAAAACTCCTAACCCGTCACTCAGGAAAACCGCGTGAGACCTCCCGAAGACTCGTGAAGAAAAACTCTGAGGAAAAAAAAAGCCTCTGTGTGTGTGTGGGGGGGGAGGGGTTCCTAACCCTTTTATACGATGATCCCTACCGGCACCTTCTTCAATTTCTTCACACCCCCCCCTTACTGGAGTCGATTTCACTGACCAATTAGAGTTGCGTTTTTCTGCCAAAACATCATGCAGTCCGTGTGCACGCAACTGACACGTGATGAAGTATCAATTCGGACCTTGACCTTTGGTTTTTGTTTAAGCTAACCTCTATGTCATCTATACTAAATTAATCCCCTTTCCAAAATTTTCTAAGAATTAACTCGAATCTTTAATCTCTTATTTCAAGTGTAAAAACTAGCCTCTCACATACAAAATCCTATGACTAATCTTCTTTGCTTTACTTAACCTTATTTTACAATATCACAACTGTAATAAATTTCCCTTCTTTTTTTTTATTTAGTTCAACAAACAATTTCAGCTATATTTTTCACTTGGATGCAAGCATGTTTTTCTTTCTTTTTATTTTTTTGTATTTGTTACTTTCAAAGGCTCTTAACAATATCTGCTTAGGAACAAGCTTGGTTACTTAGTTATCTATACAGGGTTTTTTTTTTTCTTCTCTTGTTACATCATGATAACTGAAAATTTCACATTCTTAAGTTATCAGGGTGTAACAGTACCCCTGATGAATTGCAGCCAAAAAGAATAGAAGACAGTCAGGAGGGTGACTGTGTTCATTTAAAGCAGTCTGTGTGGGATTAAGGCCACACATTAACAAACTGTACCATGGGAGTACAGTTTGTTAATGTGTGGAATGAGTTTGAGGGACGGAGTGAGCTGTATGGGAGCGATGGACTGCATTTGAGTGGTTATGGTGTGAGTCGCTTGGAGAGACTGCTGCTGGAAGGTAGAGAAGTGAATAGAGAGAATGAATCAGATCAAGAGGGGAGTGATGTGGAAGAGCAGGAGAGTAAGACAGGAGAGATTGAAGGAGTGGAAATGAATGTGGAAGTGAGTGGTATGAGTATAGATAATGAGAGAATGGGTGTGCAAGAGGAGCAGGGAAACGGGGAGGCTCAGGGTGGACAGGGATACACAGCGTGAGAAAGGTGGATGCTCCAAGAGGAGGTGAGAGAATGTGTAGGCAGGAAAGTAATGGGATGATCAGGGATCAAAAGGAAACAGATGGAATTGCAAAGGGTTCTAAAATGAAGAAGCAGAAAGGGAAATGGCCCCAGTCCAGCATGGAGAGATCACATCGAGTGAGTGGTATCAGTGGAACTAGCTGTAGATCCAGAAATGAGTTGTTGTGTTTGTATACCAATGCTAGAAGTATAAGAAACAAGGCGGATGAAATGGTTGCACTAATTGCGTCTGTGCACCCAGAGATTGTCGGAATAAGTGAGACATGGTTAGATGAGGATGACATCCTGACAGGAATAGAGATGGAAAGGTATGATGTGTTTCGTGAGGATAGAAGGGGTAAAAAGGGAGGGGGAGTGCTATTGATGATAGAGAAAGAGTTATGTCCATACAAGGTAGAGATGCAAGGGGGAAATGGGGCCAGTGGTTTTGAGGCAGTATGGTGTGAGATAGAGGTGAATAGAATCAAATACTTGGTGGGATGTTGTTATAGACCTGGTAATGTGGATGGTGGTGATAGTGAAATGTATAGTCAAATAAGCCAAGCAAATAAGAAAAGGGTGATCATTATGGGTGATTTTAATTATGGCAATATAGACTGGAATGAAGAGATAGCAACTGGAAGTAAAGAAAATGATTTTCTTGAGTTTTTGAGGGATAACTACCTCAGACAGTATGTAACAGAGGGCACAAGAGGATTAAGGGTCTTGGATTTGGTCATCTCATCGGAGGATGTAATTATCAATGAGGTATCAAATCATCCACCAATTGGTGAAAGTGACCATGAGGTGATTACTTGGGTGGTTGCCAGCAGTGCAAGGACCCCTGTGAAAAAAGGGTATATGTGGAACTACAAGGGGGGTGATTATGAAGAGCTCAGGAGACAGCTTGCAGGTGTAGCATGGAATGAGGAGTTAGCTGGAAAAGAGATCAATGCAGCTTGGGGGATTTTCAAAAAATATTTAGTGGATGCAATGTCTAAATGTATACCACGGGTGAGAAGGTTAAATAAGTTAGGTGTGAGATGGATGAATAAAGAGATTAAGCATGCAATACAGAGAAAAAGGGCATTGTGGAGGCAGCATAAGAGAAGTGGAAGTAACCAATTTCATGAGTTCTACAAAGACCAGGCAAGGAGAGTGACTTGGTTGGTGAGAGTAGCTAAAGAGAGGTATGAACAGCAGTTAGCTAATGAAGCTAAAAAGAATCCTAGGGAGTTCTTTCGATATGTAGCCAGCAAAAGAAAGAATGATTATGGAAGGATGACATTGATTGGAGGAAATGGTATAAAGACAGCTGTTGCAGAATGTGTGGTGGAGATACTTAATGAGCAGTTCATAAAGATCTTTCAATCTTGTGAATGTGACTTCATGGAGAGATTAAGAGCAGTTGATGATGGGGAGGAGAGACTGACTGTAAGTGAGCAAGAGGTGTTTGGGGAGTTGAGTAAACTAGATGTAAATAAGGCTGTGGGACTTGATAATATATCACCGCGTATTCTGAAGGAATGTGCCAGAGAGTTGACACCTGCCTTGACATATTTTTTTAATACGAGTCTTGCACTTGGTCAAGTCCCTAAAGAGTGGAAGGAGGGCAAGATTGTGCCACTTCATAAAGGAGGTGATCGAACTAAAGCATCAAACTATAGGCCTATCTGTGTGTCGGGTGTTGTGGTTAAGTTGTTGGAGAAGCTTGTGAGAACTAGAATCCAGAGTTGGGTTGACAACAATGGTATAATCTTTGATGGACAGCATGGATTTGCTAAAGGGAGGTCGTGTTTTAGTAATCTACTTACTTATTACAATAAAGTGACTGCTTCCTTGGACAGAGGAGAAGGATACACAGTAATATACTTGGATTTCGCAAAAGCTTTTGATAGAGTGCCTCATGATAAGTTGACAGTCAAACTAGAGCAGATGGGGTTGGATATTAGATTAGTGCATTGGATTGGAGACTGGCTATCTGATAGGTATCAACAAGTTGTGTATGGGGGTGCAATATCCAGGAAAAGGAAAGTCACTAGTGGAGTGCCTCAGGGATCTGTTTTAGGGCCATTACTATTTAACTTGTATATTAATGATATTGGCGAAGATTTGGATGGAGATATTCAGTTGTTTGCAGATGATGCAAAGTTGGGACGAACCATAAAGAGTAGTGAAGATGTTGTGGCCTTGCAAGAAGACTTGAATAAATTGATTGATTGGGCAAGCAAATGGGGATGTGAGTTCAATGTTGCAAAATGTAAGGTTTTAAAATTTGGAAAACAAAGATGGGATGCAGAATTTATGCTTGGTAAGAATATATTGTTGGAAGTAGAGGAAATAAGAGATCTGGGAGTGATAGTGGATAAGGATCTAAAATTTAGGGGTCACATCGCCAAAATTGTGAAGACAACACAAAGACTTCTGGGAATGATGAGGAGGACACTGACGTGTAGAAGTAGGGAGATTCTTGTTCCATTGTATAAGGCTTTGATTAGGCCACACATGGACTATTGTGCTCAGATTTGGTCACCTGGTTTTCAGAAGGATGAAGAGATGTTGGAAAGGGTCCAAAGGCGACTGACTAAGGTAGTTTCTGACCTCTGGAATGTCGAGTATGAGGAAAGATTGAAAAGATGTAATTTGCAGAGACTAGTGGAGAGAAGGAAGAGGGGAGATATGATAGAGACCTACAAGTTGGTAAGGGGTTGCTATAGGATCAATGGTGGAGAAGTTCTACAGCGAATAGTGGGAGATCAGGGGAGAACCAGAGGTCATCCCTGGAAACTGTATAAAGAGGGTGTGAGTAGGGGAGTGAGAAGAAGGTTTTTTTCGTGCAGAGTTGTGAATGATTGGAATGCCTTGCCTGAGAGTGTGGTGTCTGCAAGGAGTTTGAATGTGTTTAAGACCCGGTATGATGAGATGTGTGTGAGATAAAAGGACCTCCTAGATGAGTCTTTGACTCCATGAGGTCTTGTTTAATAATAATAATAATAATAATAATAAGTCAGAATATACAGTTGGTTGTTGCTATTGGCCAGGGATTTCCAAAGATGATCTGGAAGACTCATCTCATCTTCTTTTCGTTCTCTTTTACCTTGTGGTGTCGAGGGTTTATTAATCATCAGATCTCAAACCATTCACAGGATAAGGTGGTCAGCCCTACACCCTGGTATATCCTATGTCCTGTAGTGTTGCATTCTCAAGGCCAGTTTGCCTCTTTGCGGATGAAAAACCCTAGGATAAACTGGGGAAAAAACCCTACTGTCCACGCCCAAGACCGGCTAACTTGGCTATGGCTGAGGAAGATCCTTCAGCTCCTCACATCACTGAGAGGAATTGAACCTAGGACACTCCTTCCCCAGGCATATGGTTGCAAAGTGTATAGCCACTAGGCTAACCACGTGGACGATCTGGAAGACTATCAAATTAATACAATGAGTACAGAACAAGTGATTATTATGGGGGAGGGACTTCAAAAATGGAGATATAGACTGGAAGGAAGGAAGATCACATGGCAGGAAGGAAATAGAATTTATACACCTAATAACTGATAATTACTTACGGTAGCACATGATGGAGGGGGACTAGGGGTGGGAGAGTATTGGACCTCATCATAGGATCAGACGAGTTATCTATAACCAATGTGACCACATTGCCTCTGATTGGTGAAAACGATCATGTGATCTTGACTTGAGAGATTGTAAAACATGAGGAATGTTCTGTCAAGAAGGGGGTATATGTGGAACTGTAAAATTTTGTAATTATATATTTTTGTGTCAGTCATTGTTGTGTTGTATGCCTTTTATAATATTTTATTTCTTATTTTTCTTTACTATGTTTCCTTCAACTTTCCCCTTTCTTTTATATCTATATTATAGCTTGTGCTCCTTACAGTTACTTTCTGTTTAATACACTTTACTTATTCTAATCCGATTAACTGAGTCCCCTCTTGTAATCCTTTATACTTCCTACAAGTGTTAGTGCTGTTATGTCTTTGTTTTTCTTATTTATATCTTCCCTTTCTATCTTTCAATCGCTATTTTACTTCTTCAGATATCTAGCCTAATATACTTACATCTAGGATTGTTTCCTCTTCGGATACTGGCAAATTTATATTATGCTGCACCAGCCAGTATCCTATAGCAGAAAAGATCCTTACTCAGGGAGACAATACTAGATTCTGAGGCACTCTTACACAATGTTTTACCTTAATACGGCTGTATAGATTCAGACTGTGGTTGTGACCTAAATTTATGATTATATACACTTTCTAATTCCTTCCTGCCAAAAGAGGTTCTATTTTTATAAGTGGTAATTCAGAATCGTAGTCAGGCATGACTCAGGTTTAGGCAAATAAATCATGTTTATTGGAATATCAGAGCAAAATACACACTAAATAATTTCATGCATTCAATTCATCTCAGTACTAAATAAGGAAACTCATATTAAAAGATTAACACACTTTAAGTTTAAATCAAAGGTTATAAAGCATGTAAAAAACAGTAACTGATAATTGGGATGGATAGCAAATGATATGGTGTTAAACCAAAAGTCCTTTCTGCAAGCAATTCATAAGATAATATAACAAACATTCTAATGGTATGCAGTTACTATAAATCTACATTTCCAGTCTCGTTATGTTAGATCAATCACATACAACACAAAAGATCTCTTCCAAACAATTCTTCTTATTCTCAAAAGGAGGCTAACTATCTAATTAGAGTCTCTCCACAAAGTCCTTTAGAATAATGTTCATAATTTACATTCACAAATAATTTTCTCTCTTCTAAGGAATTCTAAACACAAAATAGAGTAATTCTACTTTACCGAACTTTTCCCGACATCTTTCAACACCACGTGTACGTCTGGTTACCTCTTGTCTATTGGCTGTCCTTATGCCAGCGCAGGGGCTATGCTATCTTCATAATTACTGCCAAACACAGACTCTATTCTTTGCATCTCAGGAAACATCTCTATTCCTCTGGATGGGACTTTTCAGCGAAGGCTCGATTCTGCTAGGACTGGAAATTTCACCTTCAGCTCTGCGTGGAGTCCTACCCCATTCTCAGGAAAGTCACTGTCTGACATCATAGCACTGACGCTTCATTCCCCCTTACTCGAACCACCAGCTAACTTCCGAACCAGGAACCAGGAAAACGATAAGACGAGAGAGAGCCGATGCGGCTCTCATTCCCTTATATTCTTCGATCAAGCGCCCCTTTTTCAGAGTCCCCCTTTGCACATGACCTATATCTTCTCTCCCCTTGCTCTCCCCTTTTGCTGTTATACTCTTGTATTCACGGAATTCGCGTCGCCGTACATTCTACGTGAGCTCCTGCCTCCAGCATTACGCTGGACATGTGTAGTTGTATACCTTCTATGAATTGTTACTTAATATCTACCTGGTGACTCACAATCATTCTATACAGCTAAGGTGAGGCTTAAATAAAATGAACAAATTCCTCTTTTAAGACATTCTCTAATTCGATCATGGTATGATCATAATAGATTAAAGTAGATGGTACATATAATTAATGCAATTTTATACATATGTGAAGAAGTTTCATTTTAATTTCTGAACAACAATCTGAACAACAATGATGTTTTAAAAATCCCAAACATATGGAAGGTATATATTCGACCTTCCTCACCAAGAACAACTATAAACAGGACTGTAGAAAAATCCAGTATTGTAAATCAAAAATAAGAATTGTGATACTAAAAATAGGACACCAATTGTTTCTGAAAGAAAACCATCTAAAAGAATGTTTATTCCTGTCATTGTAAAATAGAATTTAGCTTGATCTAATTTTTTTTTTTTCCCACCAGAGGTCACGCCAGTAGAATAACATGTGTTCAAATCATTGTTTCTCTAGCTTACAATTAATGATGTAACTCAGCTTGTCCTGTATGTTTATGTACGCTCCAGATGATGATCTTGATGTGAAGATCGAAATGTCGGGATAATAAAAAAAAGTTTTTACACACGGTTGTAAATTCCATAAAATTTTTAAAATGAATGCTGATCACCGTGTAACCCTAAAAGAAAGGATTATGGTGGTTCTGCTAACTGCTCCGTTCCATCCTATGTACTGGTCTTCACTGAACTGCCCATGCCGGTCGTCCTTCTGCAGTTCTTTCCAGGGAATCATAGCATTGCTCTCACTTGGTACTGGATCTACTGTAGGTACCGTGTACCTGGTTGCATGTGGCACGTTCCATTACTGGAAACACATCTCCAAAGAATAAACTGTCTTCCTGGCGTTCCCTGTACCTAGTGGGGTCACGCTCCAACAAAATCTCGGGAGTTCGAGATGACCAACGAACTGCAGCAAGAAGAAAAACTCAGAGCTCCATTCTGAGGTTCTCAAGACCTTTTATACGATCCGAAGTTTTTTGTTTTAGGGTCAGAGATCCCCGGATCTTCTGTAAACATACTGATGTCAGTTGTATTGGCCTTCAGTTTTGGTGGCAACAATCTTCACATCTGAGTGACCTTTAGCACTCAGTCTTTAGTCTTCAGCACACTGTCTAATCCTCTTAACTTGAGGTAGAAATACCTTAACATTTGGTTACTTTTACAATTTTGCATCAGAATTTAACATTAATTCAATGCTATGTACAATTTGAACCTTCACAATATTTTATAACTAATGTACAATTCTATGTCATTCTTTTAGTCGGCTACCTCTACAAGCTAACAATCAGTATTTAACCATTAAAATACATTAATATACAAACTTTGTTCTTTTTACTTGATTAATGACCTTTGTAAAATCGATGCCGGAAAAATAACAAAATTTCACCGCATCAGATTTTACAGAACTACAAGGCAGGTGATTATGACAAGCTTAGAAAGAAGCTTAAATCTGTGCCATGGTATAAAACTGCAGGGTAAGGATGCTAGTAGTGCATGGGATATAGTTAAGGGTCATAATTTTGTACATAATTTACTAACAATTCTACTAGAGGAAGCAATTTTAAATTGTATACCTGAAGTAAGGTAAAGAGGGTTAATCAGATAGGTAATAGATAGATGGATAAGTAATATCATTAAACATGAGTTGCAGGGGGAAAAAATGCTGTGTGGAGGGTATATAAAGAGAAATGTCATCAGCAAACTCCTGAACAGTACAAGGTTCAGGCAAGAAAGGTGAGCAGCATGCCAAGGAAGGCAAAAATCAGATTATGACAAGAATCTAGCCAAGCAGATCAAAGGAAATCCCAAAGAGTTCTTTCATTATGTGACAAGTAAGAGGAAGAATGACTATGGAAGATTAACCTTAATGAGTGATGATTGTCATGAGGAGACAGAAGCATATAAAATAGTTGAGTTACTGAGTGACCACTTTGTAATGGTATATCATCCTAGTGAGGTTACTGATTTAACATATGTGACAGACACTGATGTGGGAACAGGTGAATGAATTGCAGGTGAATTGTGATATCAGCTAAGGTTTTGGAATATGGCAAGGGAACTGGCACTGCCTCTGACTAAGCTGTTGAATTTAAATCTCAGCTCTGGTAGAGTTTCAAGGGAAAAAAGGGCAAAATAATTCCCTTGCATAAGTAAGGCTCTAAGATTGCAGTAGAAAATTATACACTATTTCAGGCATGGTGGTAAAAGTACTAGAAAAGTTAGTCAGAAAGGGTAGATAAAAATATGAAACTAAATGAGGATAAACTGGCTTTGTGAAGGGTTGTTTATGCCTTAGTAATTTACTAACTTTTTATAATAGAGTAACAGTTTAGTTGGATAAAGGAAATGGTTACATGATGATTTTGCTGGATTTTCCAAAGGCATTTGACAGAATACTGCATGGGACTCTGTTATGCAAATTAGAACAAATAGGGATGGACATGGCACTGGTTAAGTGGATAAGAGGGTGGCTGCTGGACAGATATTGAAAAGCGGTATATGGAGAGACACAATCGAGGCTAAAACAGGCAATTTGTGGTGTGCTGCAAGATTCACTGCTGGGACCATTGCTGTTTAATTTTTACATAAAAAATATAGGAAATAACCTGAAAGGAAATATTCACTTGTTTGCTGATGATGTAAAATTAGGTAGAGTAATAGTTAATCAAGGCAATGTGGAGAGCTTGCAGGACGATTTAAATAGGCTGTGAGTATGGGCAAAAGATAATAAGTGTCAGTTTAATGTAGAGAAATGTGAAGTTATGCATTTGGGGAAAATTAGATTACAAGCCACGTATCACATTGATGGCACTATACTCCAGGAAATAGACAAAGTTAGAGATTTAGCTGTGGTGGTAGACAGAGTTAAAATTTAGAGGACATATTGCTAAGGTAATCCATAAGATTACTTTTGAAAAACACATTAACATGCAAAGATAAGGAAGTTGTTATTCCTCTTTATATGGCCTTGATATGCCACATCTGGATTTCTGTGCTGTAAGTCTGGTCCCCCTGGGTTTCTTTGGGATGAGGAAGCGGTGGAGAGGATGCAGATGTGAGTGACCAAGATGGTGAGTGGCCTGTGGAATTGTTTCCTATGAGGATAGATTAAGAGTGTCTGAATTGCAGAGGTTGGTTAGTTGATAGGAGAAAAAGAGTGGATATGATAGAAGCATTTAAGTTGCTTAAAGATTTTATAGGATTGATGCATGGGAAATGTTTCAGCATTTGGCTAGAGGGACCAGAACAAGGGGTCATTCCTGTAAGTTGAATAAAGGTATGGTTAGTAGGGTGTGAGGACTAGATTTTTTGCTTGGAGAGCTGTGGATGAGTGGAATGGGTTGCCAGTCAGTTTTGAGCTATGTCTGTTAATGGGTTTAAGAAGAGATGTGATAGATTGTGTGGATAGATTGGGTCTTTTGTAATGAGTTGTCTAGATTGCATAGAGGTGCGCATATATTAATATTTAATGTATGGAAAGATTGTTAACACCAACCTTCCATGAAGTCAGATGACTCATCGGGGAAGTTCACACTGTTGTACACAATGCTCATCAAAATGTGCTTTAAACTCTTAATATATCTGCATTCACCACAATTTTAGGCAATGCATTCTGCTCACCAGCTACTCTGCAGATTGCCAAACAAGCTATTTGCAACTTATTTGTTGAACTTAGGTGAAATCAAATGAAGACTGAATATGCAAAAATACAAATGAATAATATAAAATTAGAAATAAAAGTACTTTTGATTGTCAGTACTGTTGATTGTACACTGGGTCTTTTGTGGTATAGTTTATATCTATTTGATTTATGCAAGCCCTCAAGTACTCCTGACGATTTAACTGGCTAACATGTTTTTAATTATTTATTCCTTGGTTTAAACACAGTTACTTAAGAGAATGCTATTTCACTTACTGAGCATCTGAGATAGCAGGTAAATCAATTTAGCTAGGTAATTAGATAGGCCAGGGATCTTCAACCTTTCAGACAATTGGGGCCGCATTAAAAATTTCAATGAAGCCCGCGGGCCACTAAGCTATACTGCAGTATTTAGAATTGTAAGATGCTTTCCAGATTCACAAGAAACGCTGTGCATTTGATACTTTACACAAAATCCTATAAAAATAAACAAACTCAGCTTTAAGAAAGTAGGTTGGAGTCGGGTTCATAAGTAAAAATCAATCAATAATTACTTGAAAAAATAATTTAATGAAGAAAACATTCATTTTTTGCAATGTCAATGGGCAACTTGGCAATGTTTTTCCTTGACCAGCTTGTTGATGTTGGCATCAATGTTGGAAGTCGCTATGCACAGAGTGTTCTCGAGATGTTGGTCCGTAATCTGAGTTCCTGTCTTGGACTTCACATGCTTCATTCTGGAGAAGAACTATTCACATAAGTATGTGCTTCCTAACAAAGTGTACATTTTCAAAGCATGCTCGCGAAGATTAGGGATTGCGTCCTCAGAAATGTAGTCTTTGTAAAATGTAAGCAAGGGGCACATTGAATAATTTTTCTCTCAAAGAAGAGTTGTTTTGGAGTTCAAGTAGCTCTTTGTACTGAGCCTGGCATATCAGTGTGTTGGCACTGAATGGCATTGAAAATAAATCTAAAGAAGACTGTTGGTTACGAAAATCACTAAATCTCTCTTTGAACTCACTTTGCAACATGGCTAATTTTGTAGCATATTCATCAAGAGACTAACAGTTGGATTCAGCAAGAAGCTGGAAATGAGTTAAGTCTTTTTTTTTGCGAGTTGTGCCTCCCAAAGTTTGAGCTTGGCCACAAAAGCTTTGATGTGAACAAACAGAGTGTTTGTTCACATCAAAGCAGCTACAATCCAAAGATCACACCAGTTGATCTTTGGATTGTAGCTGCGTATTTAGGTCATTTGTATGCAACGACTCTTTTAAGAACCTTTCCTCTGCTCAACCAACTCATATCACTATAATAAACCACATTGCCGTGATCCACTTCGTACACTTGGGTCAAAAACTCTTGGAATTGACATTGACGATGATTCAATCCTCTTGCCTTAATAATGTTGATGACTTTCATCATTCCCTTCACAGGTACGAGCACTAGCAGTTCTTCTGTCACATTGAATTGTTGATCAGTGCCATGGACAAAGATAGCCAGTTGTGCTATATCCTTCACATCTGTGCTCTCGTCTAAAGCAAGTGAATATGACGTAAATTCTGACGACCGTTTTTTTTAACGTTCCTTCAATGTCATTGGCAAGTTTTTCAACACATCATGCTACAGTTACCCTCAGACAAACTTGGTTTTTTAAACACTTCCTTATTATTTGGGCACAGAATATTTCCAGCAGCGATGAGACACTCTTTCACAAACTCGCCGTCCAAGAAGTCTTTTGATTTTTTTAGCAATTTTTTCAACTGTTACATAACTTACTTTTGACGCATGCTTCACTCTCTTTCCTCTGCCTTTTTAAACATACCCTGTTGGCATTTTAAATCAATTTGGAGACTTTGCCCACACGAAGACGCCCTTGAAGGTGATCGAAATTGGATGCATGCTTTGTCTCATAGTGTTGTTTTATATTGTATTCTTTTGATACTGACACACGACAAATTAAACACACTGGCTTATCGTCGATTGGCACAAAAAAGTACAAATTGGTCCACTTTTCATTAAAAATCCAACAAGAATCACTTGATTTACGCTTTTATCAATATAATTTTATATTGATGGAAGGTGAACCCAAAAAATGATCCGTAATGGCTGTGTAACAGTTATTATCCACTGAATATGACATTGTTCACGAATATCATACTGTTCACGATTGACTGTGGATGAGATCCTCTTGTATTTATATGAAAATAACGAAGTATTGAGAACTTTCGAGATGTATCTGGAAGGCATTAGACAGCGCACTCGAACGAACTACTGCTTCAGCTGCGACATTAGTACTAGTTCTTAAGTACCGCGTGGCACTGGTAGATGGCTGAAGAAGCATGTCTATTTAATATTTATTTTTATAGGATTTTATGTAAAGTATCAAATGCATGGCATTCCTTGTGAATCTGGAAAGCATCTTGCATTTCTAAATATCGCAGTGTAGCTTAGTGACCCATGGGCTTCATTGAAATTATTTTTTATTTAATCGCATTTTAATGTTAAGTAGCCATTTTTTCAAAATGGCCGGCAGGCCATGGCGAAGAGCTCCGTGGGCCACAGGTGGCCTGCAGGCCATGCGTTGAAGACTCCTGAGCTAGGCAATTCCACATTCAGTGTTAGCACTGGATCATTATAAAACCTTATGAAAACACAACATTGTTACCATCATCTATCTACACCAGGTTGATAACATTGATCTGCTTGCATATTCTAAACAATAAAAACAAGCCAGGGAATGAATGAATGAATCCCCCCCCCCTTCCCCCCACCACACACACAAAGTTTACAGACTGTGCAAAGGGTATGAGGCAAGTGTAAACTTGTCATAGTTCACAGACTTTATTTAGTTTTAGTAGTCTGTGAATTGTGTTGTTTTCTACCTTGTCTATACTTGACTCGTACGCTTAGTTGCCTTGGTGCGATTTAAATAGCAAGAACTTACAAAAGGATGATCCAGAAGTATCGTCTTCATTGTGATAGTTCCCCACTCAAAAGAGATGTCAATAAAATTATTATTATTACGTAACACCTCCAGGGAGTCCAAAGACTCATTGAGGGAGGGCACCTACTCTACAACTCTGTCTCCACCAACCACAACCACCTTCATCATCTACACCAATGCCATCTACCGCCGACCACCACTAGTATTTTCCCAGACAATCAGAAACATCCATGCCAATGACAGGATTTGAACCTGCAGCCTTTCTATTGGAGAGCAGATACACTAACCACTTGGCCAACTAGGCTGGCAAAATAAATAAAGTAATAGTTTTAAGTCTCGACTTCATTTTCATACACTATTTCTCAATATAAAGTTGAAACTTCAAACAAATATATATTTTTTTTAATTTCACTGCCATGTATGTTTTATGCGAATCTCACTCCACAAAAAGCTATTAACGTATAGTACCTCATCAGTATTAGTACTGTGGGTGGGATAAGGGGTTACATAATCCAGACACCCCCACTAGAGACCAAATGTGGAACTTTTCAGGCCTCCAATAAGTGGGGTGCTGGTCTCACATCAGGCATTGAAATTCATCTCCTGCATAGAGGCATTCATTAAACATCCATTCACCTATAATGTGATTCAAACACATCACTTGTTGGTTGAAGACCACTAACCACTTAGTCACACAAGACTAGCTGATCTGACAACCAAACGTGAAAAATATGCTATCTTAGTACTTTTGTTTTTTCTTTCTACCAAAAATATTCACACGTGACTACATTCTTGTCTATGTATAAGCTGCAGTTTTGTCATGGGAGATGAGTAGTTATCCAATGTTACTTTTACATTCTTTAATATTCAAGGCACCTCAGACTGTTTTTTATAAATATATCTAAGCAACTTTTGACAAAATACTAAGCATTATGCTTGTTCAGCATTTTCATGAGGATTTTGGTATTTAGTTAATTTTTAATGTTTTTTTAAATCACTGTTGTAGTCTTCAAAAGGTAAAATTCCTTGTCATTTTCTGTCATCTAACAAAAGATTTACCGGATAATATCAGTCTAACAAAGTTCCTGTTGCATGACTAGTTTTCCTGTCAACAATTTTCTTCCAAATTGATCTATTTCATCACATCTCTGATTTGATCAGCTCTTTACTTTTCTGTCTTCTAAAGCACCCTTAACTGCATCCACCCATTTATACTTGGTCTTCCTTTGGCTTTTTATCATAAATCCTGCTTTGCTAATCTCTTATTTTGCATTCTGTGGGTGTATCACTTTAGGTTAGCTTCACTCATGTGAACATTAACTGTGAAGGAAATTATAAATCTTATAAGATTGTTGTTTTTATCTTTTTTGTATCAATAATATCAGTTACGTTAGCAAGGTATTTCTGTAAACATTTCATTTAAGTTTTTTTATATTGTAGAAACTGCCTTCTCTCTCTCTATGGCATACAAAGAGTGCATAACAATTTACAATCAGTTATCACTATAGCTAATGCTGTTGTAGTAAAGTTGCTCACTATAAAACATAATAATAAAAAATAGCTAGTTTTTCTAGTCTGTACAAGTTTAGTGAGAATTCTCTGTATGCTCAATTCTCCATTTACACTTTAGATTGGTTCCAGAAAAAACCCTGAAACAGTGTAAAAAAGAATACAGTGCATATGAAGAAATAGAGGAATGGTTCCAGATGTGAAAACCCAATATGAATAATAAGTTATTTTCAAACAAAATATATGAAAATCATTGAATAAAACTATTTAATTTTAATGGAATGTTTTTTTCTTATTTATTTTAAATACTTATTTAAAGTATTTAAAATCTCATCTCATCTTCCTTATATCCTCTTTTACCTTGCGGTGTCGAGGGTCCATTGATCATCGGGCCTCACTCCGTTTAAAGGATAAGGTGGTCAGCCTTATGCCCCGGTGTATCCTATGGCCTGTAGTGTTGAGTTCTCAAGGCAGTTTGCCTGCTTTGCGGGATGAAAAACCCCAGAATAAACTGAGGAAAAAACCCTGCTGTCCATGCCCAAGACTGGCTAACTTGGCTATGGCTGAGGAAGATCCTTCAGCTCCTCACGTCACCGACGGGAATCGAACCTAGGACACTCCTTCCCCAGGAATATGGTTGCGAAGCGCATAGCTACTAGGCTAACCGCGCAGACAAGTATTTAAAATAAATTCTTTAAATAAGAAAAATACATATGTATCTTTAAGATACATATGTATGTATCTTTCTTAAAGAAAATAGTGTGTCACTAATAAAACAGAAATTTGAAAAGACTCAACTACACCATGCATATGGTTATTAGTTAAATTTTATTTGCCGTCACTTTCTGACAATAGCCGCATTCTTTTGTGTGAGACTGGAATTACATCACTTCCATCACTTGAAACACTTTGGCCTTCTTGTTCATACTGCAACGGCAAAACCTTTTCTTCAGTAAAAAGAACTAAATTAGCACTAATTTCCAATAATTCTGAAGGTTGATTAAAAAAAATTTTTTTTTTTACCATGAACTCTGTAATTAATCGTTGATCCTGTTTGACTAGACCTTTGTATAATTCTTCATATCGCACCATACATGACTTCAGTTCACGTTTAAACTGTTCAACTCGTTCAGTATTTGGATCATGTGTAAGAAAATGACTTTGCAATTTACTAGCCATTTGAAGCCCTTCTTTAATTACTCCTACAGTGAGTGGAATCTCCTCATCATCGTCACTTTTTTCTTTTTCATCGAGATTCTGAATGACAGCTTCTGTTATTTCGTCATCTCATCACTAACAGCCTTGGCAAACATTAATTCTTCAATATCTGCAGATGAAAAATCATCAAATCCTTCTCCTCCAACTGCATGTGCTAATCTGATGATATTGGTATATTCAGTTGTATGCAAAGATATAGGGTTTTTCTTTTTCACAGATTCTGGCCAAGTAGCTTTCCAGCATGCATTTAAAGTTGATGGTTTCAATTCTGATAATGCCAACTTAGCAAGTTGGATGCAATCCAAAATAGAAAATTTCTTCCACACATCAATAACTATCAGTAAATTATCCTTATCTAATTTATCCAAAATGTATTGGAATGTTCTTATGTAGTAAGTTTTGAAAGTAGTGATCACACCCTGGTCTAATGGGTGTATTAGGAGGCAGAAAACAAAATTCCACATTTGACTGTTCTAAAACAGGATGGCCAGGTGCATTGTCTATAATCAATAAAACTTTATAAAGTCCAGATTTTGTTTTCCCTCCCATCAAGTAGTATTTAACTTCTGGAACAAAACCATGATGGCCATTCATAAAAATTTATTTTGTAATCCAACCTTTTTTGTTTCCTTCCAGTGCACTGATAATGTGTTAAAATTCCCACCTTTCATTGCCCGTGGTTTTTGGGATTGATTAACAAGTAATGGTTTAAACATTTTGAATTGTAAACAAGAAATGAATGTTTAGCAAGCAGCTTTATATAGGCTGGCCTCTGGTAATGGACCAACTTAACTTCAAGGAATCTGCATTGCACCCTTATGCTTCCAGAAACCAACAGCAAGTGAATATAATCGATCATCTGTTGGCATAACTTTGGGGAATCGTAATTACAAAAATTGATTTTTTTGTTGTCATCACAATTGTCTACATTCTGTAGCATAGAGTAATCCCTGAGATTTAAAACATCGAGGGGGGGTCCCCAAAATTCAAGTTTAAGTACATATGTATTGTTCTAGGAAATGATAATTATAATGGCAATACCCTTTTTAACAGAACTGAATTCAAACAGAAATTTTAAAAAAGTACCATTTGAACAGTGTAAAATCAAAATATGCTGTGTAAAAATAGAATTGCTTCTGTTGCTATTTTGAAATCGTGTAAAAAAAATGCCATATAAAAAGAGAATTAGCTGTATATTATTCAAAGCATAGCAACAATGAGGATTTGGCCTACATAATTTCCGTATTTGGTTTTAAACCATAACTCTACCCCCATGGGGGAGAAAAAAGTCTTTACATAAAATGTTATTTTTTTATCATGCTTAAAAAGATAAATCCAAGAACTAAAAATATGTCTGCAGTTTCATCTCATTTCATTGACATTTAATTAACCAAGAGCAATAATTTAGTATAGCACATGTTTATGAAATAATGTAATGAGAATTGAATAATCTAAAAGATATTTTTAAAAAAAATAGCCCTACCCATTAAAGGTTATACCTATTAAACCTATAGCTTATTAGTACTATGGATGGCTTAAGGATTGGATAATTCATGTATGCAAAAAAAAATTGCATACCTTTTTAAAAGGTTTTAGCTACCCTTATCCACTCACCTAAAGATGCACTTCACCATGTTGTGATCATCCTTGATGTCTTCAGTATCCCTTGTTCCTGCAGACTTATATACCTTCGACAGCCAGAAGAACACACAGAGAATATATGTCCATCTACCCTACTGCTGTTCCGAGGTGGCAGACTATGCTATGGATACTGATCACCGGATCCAGTGGGGAGAAAAAAAAAATCACTCTTATACAGAAAGAGATTTAAAAAAAAAAAAAAAAAAAAAAAAAAAAAAAAAAAAAAAAAAAAATCAGTGTTCCTTAAATCTGCCACTGCATTACTAAATTTTCCAAACTGAAACAAATTTGGCTGCATCACATTGCAAAAATTGAGCAGACCATCATTGTAAGTGCATCAGCAAGATTCCACCACTGCATCCATAGTGGGTGCCAACCTGTTGAAATCAGTCTGTATTTGTTTCTTGCTGGAGTGCCAATGATCGAGGTGAAATATTGGCTTATAATCTAATTAACTAAATAGATTTAGCTAGTTAATTATTTTTAAAGGTGTGATTTTTCCATTAAACAACAATATGAGTAATCTCATTCTGGATGGCCATTTTTGATCCAGAGATGATACTTTTGAAGATAACTCGGTGCTCTCTAAGGCAGATTGTGTGATGTCTTTGCCTGTTAGGTAAAGTCGACAGAAACTGTCAAAATTTTTTGAACAAAAACTGACATCAGTTAAAAAAAAAAAAAAACTATATAGTGTTGAAATGTGTAGGAAACTGCTTGTTATTCTCTTTTTGGGACAAATGTTTCATTAAATGAATTATTGACAATGAAAATGTTATTTCAAGTCTTAATACCTGAAATTCAATGGATCAACCTGGACAAAGCAGCACTTTTATTTTTGAAATGCGGTCAGATCTTGAGCATTACTTGACATTGGTCAGTTGCATTTCTCTAACAAGACAATACCAGATTACATGGCACTTAAAAATTTAAAAAAATAATAAATAAACTGGAGATGGAGCTTTTTTCACTACTCAGTATACAGTTCATATCTAGTGTTATTTGATTGGCACTTGTTTTAATTGTTGGCTTACTTTCTCTCCTTACAGCTTGTTATTATTACTGAGGAATGAGACCTCATGCTAGGCATACGGTCTCATTCCTCACTTCCATAGAGTGAGCTTAATATTCTAGAATAGTTTAACTATTTATGAAGAAATTAATGAAGACTGAAAACTGGACTTCCGAAGTTATTAAAAAGATATGGAATTTTATTGGCCAATAATGTCTGTCTTGAAGAAGGAAAAAGAGCCTTTGAATTTTTTTTATCATTTGAATCTTTATGAAATCAGATATATATGAGAGAGAGAGATTTCTACATATGTCCAGTTGACAATATTTATAAAGAAACTGGTGTCAGTTGATAAAAAAAAATTTTAATCACATTTTTTGATAAAGAAAACAATAGGAAAATGGTTTTCATTATGTGAAAGATATATGGAAGGATGAATCTAATGGATGGTGATGAGAGAGATAATGGAAACATAAGATATAATTGAATTACTGCAAAGATGACAGTGATGCATGGGAAATGATCAAGAAATGTTTGAGGGAATTAGCAACAGACTACATACTGAGGGTCAGTAGGATAAATCAGGTGGAATTAAATGAAAGGTGGTATTTTTAGGGCTGCAAAAAAGAAAGAAAATATTGTAGAGAGCATATAAAGAAAAGAGTGATCAGAAAGCTCATGATCAGTACAAAACAGTCAAAAATGATAACCAGCAAGGAAAATTAGAGTACTTTTGCTACGTGGTAAAATAAATTGAAAAATGATTAGAGAATGATGACTAACGGGGAGGTGACACACAAAAAAAAGTTGAATTACCGAGTAATCAGTTTGCAAGACTGGGTCATCCAAGTTAGTAGAAGATGTTACTGTGTTCAGACTGATGTGAGGAATGAAGGAAATGGACTGGAAGTACCTTAAGATATATGAAGTCTCAAGGCTAATACAGCTATGAGATCAGAGGGATACTGGTCTCTCTCTCTCTCTCTACAAACATCCCATTGAAATAGGACAAAAATAATTCCATATAAAAGAGGAGAGGCTCCAAAACAGAGGCATCAATGCATACATTGAACAGTATCTTAGGCATGGTGGTTAAATTATTGAAAAGCTAAATATAGGTTGAATTCAGGAATAGATGAATAGAAATATGATACTCTATGGGATGAAGGGTGGATCTTGCCTTAATAATTTACTAAATATAGGTTGAATTCAGGAATAGATGAATAGAAATATGATACTCTATGGGATGAAGGGTGGATCTTGCCTTAATAATTTACTCACTTTCTATAATAGTGACATTTGTGCTGGATAAGAAAAAAAGCTAACCCCATGATACTGTGGGATATATCACACAGAATTTATTATGTAACAATAACAAATAGGGTATTTATGACATGGATAAGACAAACATCATTGCATATGTGACGAAGTAGAATTAAGAGAATATAGTTGATCAACAATGTGCTGCTTGGGCTGCTAATGTTTAATTTTTACATTAATTATACAGTAAATGTATGAGGAAGAAAGGAATATCCAGTTGTTTGCTTATTTTGCTAAACTGAGGACAGTACTTAATGATGTAATTTAGAGATCCTGCAGAATAATTGAATTTGCTGGACTGATTGGCTATCATATCTGCATTTGAACCTGTAACCTCTTTGCTGAAGTGCAGATATGATAACCACTCAGTCAACCAGGCTAAAAATTTCAGTCATGCTGCAGGATATCTAAATCACATAATTTATTATTGTCTTCACTTTAGCAGCATCAGCAACAACTGGATATCTCTTGCTCCTGCAGGTCATTCATTATATCATTAATGGTTATGGTGAGCACGGATGTTTGTAATTGTCTTAGGTGGGAGATGAATTTCATTGGCTGGTGTGAGACCATTATCTAGTATGGAGGCCTGAAGTGACTTGAATAACTTCCATGTCTAGTCTCTAGAGAGGGATTTCTGGATTATGATTCAGGCCTCCATGGAGTCACGAGACTCATTGGGGGAGGCCCACCCTAGAAAACGCAAGGTCTATCATATCACTCCTTAAACCCATTGACTGTTTATGCTCTTACCATATCTTACCAGGCAAGCATTCCACAGTTCATCCACCTGCCATAAAAAGAAACCACTCCTCACCTTCTTGCTTACAACTTCCTTTCGTAACTTCCAGGGATAGGTAACTTCCAGACTAAACAAAAGAACTCCCCAGTGTCAACCCTGTAACTACCTCTCTCAACAGTTTAAGTCTCAATCATATCACCTCCTATCTGCCAAACTCTGCAATCCATATTCCCTCAGCCTATCCTCATAACGAACATTGTACAGTCCTGATATCATCTTTATCTGCATCTGTTCTCTTCCCATGGTTCATTTATCCCCTTCAAATCCTGAGGACCAAATTTAAGAACAATAGTCCAGGTGTGGTCTGATTAGGGCTTTTTACAATAGAATGACAGCTCTTTTATCTCTGCAGGTCAGTGTCCTTGTCACCATTGCTGCAACCCACTATGCTATCTTCACCACCTTTGTAATATGTTTCCTGCATTTCAGGTTTCTATCAATCATCACCCCCCTCATATCTCTTGCTCCCCCCCCCCCCCCCGTACAGTTCCTCCAACAGAGTATGCAGCCTCTTATTGATGTATCCCAAACTTCAAGACTATATTTTTCTGCATTAAACTGACCCCCATTCATTTGCCCACCTGTCCAGTTTATTCAAATTTTCTTGCAGGGCTACCCATCTTCACTATTACTGATAACCCTTTTCCCAGCTTCGCATCTGAATATCCCCTCCCCTGCAATCCATTGACAGTGTCATTGATATAAAGGTTAAACAATCCCAGTACTAGACCTGTGGGACTCCACTTGTGACCTTCTGCTTCCTTGATACACAACTCTGTGATAACTACCAGATATCCAGTTCACTAACCTAACATCCTAACCCTGTGTTGCACCTTATATCAGCTTATGTGGTACCCAGTCAAATATCTTTGTAAAATAAAAAAAAAAGAAGAATATGCCTTTCCCTCATCAATTGCCGGCCTGGCTGGCCGAGTGGTTAGCCTATCCACTCTCCAACCAAAAGGCTGTTGGTTCGAATCCCGCTGTGTGCATGGATGTTTGTGATTGTCTGTGGAAAAACTAGTGGTGGTAGTCAGTGGTAGATGGCGTTGGTGTAGTTGTGGTCGGTTGGTGGATTGAGTGGTGGATTGGCAGCTGTAGAGCAGGTGCCCTCCCTCGATGAGTTATGGACTCCCTGGAGGTGTCAAATAACAACAACAATAATAATAATAATAATAATAATAATAATAATAATAATTCTCTTGCCACTTTATTATAAAAAAAGCAGTCATATTACTAAAACTAGAGTGCCCCATAACAAATTCATGCCGACTCTTATAGATGACATTACCCTCATCTGCCCAATGCTGTAAATGATCCCTCACTAATTTCTCCAAAATCTTAACTACTGATGAAGTACAAACTTCTACAGTTTGACACTCCATCCTTATTCAATGCCACCGTCTTACCCTCACATCTCACACTATTTATCTTGCCCTCCTTCGCCACCTTTTCCATGGCCAGACTTTCATTGAAAAATCCAGGTCAATGGCGCTGTCACTTCTTTAGTACATTCTCTCAAAGCCCACTGCTTTATTGATATCCAGAGTACTCAGTATTTGAAATACTCTTCTTGCACTTCTAAACCTCAAACCTGCCCTATCCTTTCTAGTATTAAAACCTACTTTTCTAGGATAAAATACTCCAATAAAGTGTTCATTGAAAAACTTCGTCCTTTGCATCAGTCACTCTATTCCCATTTTTATCCAACATTGTCATTCTTTCACAATCATTTCTCCTCCTACTGGCCACATAACAAAAGAATTCCTTAGGATTTTCTTTGAATCTCAGGGCCAATCTCTTCTCGTATTCCAGTTATGCCTTCCTTACCATACTAGTCACTCTCCTGGCCTGAATCTTATATTCTTCATGCATCTGCTCTCCACCCCTCTCATTATATCTCTTCCAATAACCTTGTTTTTACCTGCAGTTCTCATTTGATATTGATTGTCATCCACTTTACACCAAATTGGGTTTTCTTCTTCATTTGTGGTATATGACTTGTTATTGCTGCTAATAAATATTTCTTCACGTTCCCAAGCACTGGTGATATCTTGCCTTTCCAATTTCTCCATCCATGGAACTGTCCCAAGCTGATATCTGAGACTATTATAATCATTTTCCTTATAGTTCCACCTACATTCCTTTCTCTTTGATACTCCTACCTGTCTATTCATCTTCCAAGTAAAACCATATGGTCACTCTCTCCTACCAGGGGCAGAGATGCCATCTTAGTTATAATTAGATCTGATGCTATGACCAAATCTAAAACTCTTGAACCTCATATTCCTTGTACTACATCTTACCTAAGACATTTGTCCCTCATAAATTCCAGAATTTCCATTCCCTTACTACCACTACACGCAGTTTCCTCTTTCCAAATTATACTGCTGTAGTTGAAATCTTCCATAACAATCATTCGTTTAGCACTTGCCAAGCTCATCTGCCTAAACATCTCCTGCTCTTCACCCTCTATGCTCCCTCAGCCTATCCTTATAACTAACATTGTACAGTCCTGATATCATCTTTGTTACCTATCTCTGCATTATGAAATCTTCAAAACCAGATTATGAAAAAATAAAATAGAAATATAATAATAAAAAGGAAAAAAACCCATGTGGGCAAAGAATATTGGTTATCAGTTTAATGTTTATAGAGTTATGCACTTTCAGATGCAAAGATTACAAGCTATGTGTAACATGAACAGAACTGGACTGCTGGAATTCGAGGCAAGAGATTTGAAAGTGATGGTGGACATATTGTCAAATTGTGCAGAATATCTCAAAGGATCATTTAGATATTGAACACATTGACAACTTGAGATAGGAAGATATTATCCATATTTATAAAGTCACATCTGGACTACTGTTTGATTGCCTAAGTTTCTTAAAGATGAAATGTTGTAGAGGGACCACAGGTGAGTGACCAACATGGTGACAAGTGCGGAATGCTCCTTGAAGGATTATAGATTACCAAATTTGGTAAAATGGAAAAGAGATATGATACTAAAATAGTTTTATACAAATGATGGTAAACGTTTTTCTATAAATGAGGAAGATAATTGGTTGAACAGCAGGAAGGAGTGATGACAAGAGGCCATCCCTGGAAGTTACAAAAGGAAACTGTGAGCAAGAGGGTGAGGAGTGGTTTCTTTGAATGGAGGGTGGTTGAACCATGGAATGCATTGCCTGATGGAGTGGTGAGAGCGAGAATGGTCAATGAGTTTAAGGATTGGTATGATAGACTTTGTGTTTCTTAGGGGGGGACCTCCCCTCGATGAGTCTTGACAGACTTTATGTTCTTAGGAAGGACCTCCTACGATGAGTCTTTAGACTCCATGGAAGCCTGAATAATAATAATAAGAGTCCATCCTGGAAGTTGTGTAAAAGTGTGATTAGCAGAGGCATAAAGAGTGCTTTGTCATTGACTGTATTGGATTGGTATTGTGATTAATAGTTTAGATTGAGATTAAAAGATGCTTTGGAGATGGTTCGAATAATCATAATCAACTTCCTGATATGTACACTTGGGGGGGGGGTACTACATGTAAAGATTGCATCATTACTGACTTCCACTTGATAATCTGTATCTCTCAAGGCCTCAACATTGTCAGATCTTATCAGTTTTCTAAGGTATTTCTTGTATCAATCCACCTAGATCTGGGTCTTTTTTCTTACCATCCTGGCAGAAAACGCTTTTTTTTTTATAACCTTTTCTCTCTCATTCTGTTTAAGTGACAATACCACCTGAGATTAGCTCTGCTCACATATTTCTGAATGTCAACAATGTCAAGTTTCTCTCTCAGATCCATAAGTTAATTGATTTGAACAGTCTTGCAGGCTATTGAACAAGCTTAAAAAAGGGGAAAAAGAATAATATAAAGGAATCAGATATGACAAAAACTAAAGAAATTATAGATATCTGGAGTAATTACTTTGAAAGATTGTTAAATAAGTCAGATTTGTTATAGAAAAATAATAAAGAAGAATGCAGTTCATAAGTATATATAACTGAGGCAGAAAAAAAAATTGCCATAAACCTGAAATGTGGAAAGGTAGGCATCTAAGTTTGTGCTTTGAATAAATTTTCTCTTATTCCATAGAAATTTCTTCAGTTAACTTCTGAGCCTCCTCTCAGTCGGTATAAACAAAGCTCTTTGGTTGGAAAAACGGGTTCTATTCCCGCCCATGACATGAAAAACCTTTATCTGGTCTCTTTCGACTAAAGGTGAGTCAGCCGGTCTCATACAGAGGTAGAGGGTTTTTTCATTCCTCAGAACAGGCAAACTGGCCCCGTGAACACAAATAGATCTACAATAATAAAATACATACTTAATCCCTCATTAGAAGGGCTCAACCAGTCCTATGGGATGGGGAGGAGAGGGGGTTAACCCCCATATGAAATAAGTTAACTTCTTACAATACCAGCTTTGATAATTCTGTTGTCTATTTCCATATTTAATTTGCCATCTTCATTAAAAATTTTGACTACATAGCTGAAATATTTTATTTTATTGCATCTCCATTTTCTCAATGCAATTGATGTTTTCAGTGATCTTACCTATTTTCATAGCCTTTGGCTTTTTTATTGCTGAATTTCATACCAAATTTATTACCGTGGAGTTATTATGTAGTTAGGAAATCATGCAGACCTACTGGATTTATTTAGTACTATAACATCATCTGCATAAAGTAAAGTGCTGATATTAACATCTACAATTTTGATATCATGTTTAATGCCACTTTCCTTCATTATGTGATCCACATAGATGGTGAATAACAGTGCAGATAATGTAGACCCTTGTCTCACACCTGATTTAACATCAAACCATTTTCTTGTACTTCAATTCTAACTGCATTTTCAAAGTCAATAAATGCAATATGGGTTTCTAAATTGTATTCTTTTCTTTTCTCTATTATTAATTTTAGGCAAACCTAAAATTAATAATAGAGAAAATAGACCCTGATATAGACTGGGTTAGGCAAATCTAACCCGGTCTATATCAGATTTTTGATGCCTTTTTCTATTTTAAGTATTAATATGTATTTTTGATTACATTCCTGTTGAGTGTTTTCTGCCATCATGCTACCACTGCTTATTTCATTTAGCAATCCTTTAAAGTAATTACTTGAGATAACTAGAATATCCTTTTTTATCTTCAGTTTTCATATTACTTTTATTATCTCTGATTTCTTTTACAACAATTTTTAATTTCTAAGCTTTTTCAATAGTTTCTAGAATATTTTGTCACCTTTCTGATATTTATTTTCTGTCTTTTTATCAAAGTGACCCCGTAACTTTTGTTTAGCTAGTTTAACACATTTTCACTTTCTTTCATTTTTTCTCTTTATCTTCAGCTAGTTCATAGAAACTCGCTGGCTTGGTGAGCCAGGTAGTTAGCATATCCACTCTCCAGCCAAGAGATGTGGGTTTGAATCACTCCAGGTGTATGAATGTTTGATTGTCCTACTAACCCTTTGTGGAGGCATCTGTGACCTTACAAATTCTTTTAGCTGAAAGCTTCACTTCCAAAAACCAAATGAAGCACGAAGTGACCATATGGCTCAAATGGCATCACATGTGAATAACTAAGTAATAAACATAGAAACTCTAGATAACTGGAAAGGATAGAATTGCTGTTTTACAGAGGTAGTTTTTCTTCTGTGGATAGATTTTTCTTCTAGTAAACACCTGGCAGGTCTTGGGTAGAGTAGATAAGGGATGCCAATTTTTATGTGGTTTGTAAATGGTTACAGGATTGTTTCTTTGGGATTTTTGGTAATTTTTTGGATGTGTCCCAAATATATGGAATGGTGATAGATTTTGTGTAGTCTCTGTTCTGGAGTGAGGGTTGTGGTTATGGGGTTTAATATTTTTTTGAATTTGATAGGGATTATAGCCATTGGCTAAGAAAGTCTTGAGAATGTGATCAAATTCAGTAGTTAGGGCACTGTTATCAGAACTGATTTAATTTTGTTCTGTTATATAGGGTTTTTATAATCATGTGCTATTGGGGGAGTTACTGTTGTATCTACCAGTATGTGTGAGTTTTCTGGAAACAGAGAATGCCAGGAATCCATCATGCTGGCATGTAATCAGAGTGTCTAAGAAGGGGAGGTTTGTGTTTTCCTTTTCTAAGGTGAACCAGATCATAGGATGTTGATTGTTTAGATGTGTTAAGAAAATTTTGAGAGTACCCAGGTCATGTGGCCAAATAGAGAACACATCATCAATGTAGCATAGCCAAACAGTGTGTTTATGTGGGGAAGAGGTAAAGGCTTTCTCTTCAAAGATCTCCATGAAGTTGGCTAGCAGTTGAGAAAGTGGGGAATCCATGGCTGTTCCCTCTATCTGAAGGTAATTCTACTACCCAGAATTACGATTTCAAACAAGTTTCAGTGACAAGGAAAATAATTATTTCATCCTTGCTGTAGCAAAGAATCTATGGGGTTTAAAATTAAGAGACTAAGAGAGCCAGATAACAGGCCTTGCTTAAATAATTCTTATACTGCAAAAAGTTATGTTGAGATAGTCTTCTAACATTCTATGAAAATGTGGTGGTGCTCAATTTTTACGGATAGATGGCATCTACTCCAAACACCAGCATCATGATGTAACTGAGGCACGGAAAATTTTGGAATATGTGTAAAATAAATTCAATTTTGTGCCACTGGGCAGAAAATATATGAACTTTTGCTATTGTACTTGTGTTCCACTAAGCAGGTTGGGTTTCTAGTCCCATATCCATTGTTTATTCCCATTTATACTGATGTGGAAGATGACGTTGTTGCTGAAGAGAGTTCTACTAAAGTTATTCTTCCCTTCTAAAAGTGGAGAATATGACTCTTTTTTTTAAGATGATCCTATACATGAGAAGTTGGTCAATTTATGGTGCATATGTACCATGGACGGACAAGAAGGAACCAGTTCACATTTCATTTGAAGAATTGTGGACTGTATTCTTTGGGAAACACATATGATGGGAGACTGTTCAGAGCAACAGTAAAAGGGAACAAAGAAGAGAAATTTGTTCTTTGAGTTTGGAGTTAAACTGTGAAGGAGTGTTGAATAGCTACTACATGCCATTTCAATGGATTTTACAGAGTGGTCGAATGATTACTGCCATTTCAAATAATCATTGGCCATGGAATAATTTTGTAGAAGATGCAAGCAGTAAAAATAATGCCTGTGTAAAAGCAAGTACTAAGAGATGGATCATTAATCAATCTGATTACTCTTTTCTGTACTGAATAAACTATTTTTTTTTTTTTTAGGGATTTCTTAGGGACATTATTATTATCATTATCAACAGTCCTCCATTAAGTCAAGAGACTTATACAGCTTCCAGGGAAGCTGTATAAGGGTGTAAGCAAGAGGGTATCATCCCAAATTTGAAAACAATATTCAGTGGCTGGAGATTTATGATTTGTATGGAAGTGGAGGGGAAAAAAGTGTTTGGCGATAAAATAAGGCCTTTGGCAAAAGAGAAATCCTGATTTTTTGATTCTGAGGGAGTAAATAGCATGTAATAATTGTAATATATTATGCAAGAAAGAGGTATATAGTTGAATATTCCAAAAAGAGCAATCTCATCTTGTCTGGAGATTGGGTGTTCAAAAGTATGATTGGAAGAAGACTGAGAGAATACATTATGATTTCTATAATCATTGTGCTCTGCAAGTACCTGTATAAAATGGAGTTTATGTGGCTTGAATGTCAACTATTTTCATAAAATAAACTATGCATGCAGTTTTGTCATGACCAGCTCATGGCTTGCATGCCAAACTAATTTCCTTTGACTTCTTACATACACTTCACACTTTCAGAGGACACATTTCACTGTTTCCTCTGAAGTGGAAAACCCTTTCAGTGCACAATACATCCATAAGTAATAAATTGTATATCTAAGTTTCAGATTCACTTATTGATAGACAGCTTTCCACACTTCTGTCAAAATATGTTACATTGTATTCTTTAGATTTTACAACTCTCGTGTGTGTGAAGATTGATCATATAAAATCATCCATTATTCTGAATGTTGTCAAAACTCTTGGCCATGAAAATTTGCTTCACAAGCAGAAACTTGTTCATATGCAGTACTTATTGTCACACTTCTAGCTCTGTTTATTATGGCAATATGGTTATTTAAAACTATGGCCTAATTCTGGAACATCCTACTCATTTAGTGTGAGACCAAAGCTTTATGGATAACCTCACCTTGAATGATGTTGCTGCAATATATCAGGAGAGTTGATCATTGAGGAAATTTTGAAAATTGTATCCTCATGACATTGTATCACACACAATTTGCAGCTATAAAATACTGAAATTGGGCCTGGTAGCTGTTTCTTGAATAGATATTCTACCTATTACTATTATTGATTTTTATACCAGCTGCATAAACTATTGTATTTAAATTGAAAACGTTTTTTTGTTCTTAACATTGTATTCTTTTTTTTGTGCATTATAAAATTTGTGTTTTGAATATAAAAAAGTATTTTATTTTTTTTAATTTTTAGTTTATTTTAATTTTTTTATTAATAATGCACGTTATAGGATTTATTTGTGTAGATATAGTACTATAACTTTGTAGGTACCCAATAACTCAACATCTTGTGAACTGGTCCTGTTTTTTTTTTTTTCCTGCGATGTATTAATTTATTGAAATCTCATTGCAATAGTAAATTATGTTATCATACTGCTTTTTATTTTCATCACTTGTAATTTTGAATATGTTGTCATAGATAAGAACTAAAACTAGAAGACTGACTGATGTACCTAAACCTGTGTTAATGGATGCTAAGGAAGAGGTAGAACAGATTTTGAAAGACATTAAATCACTAATACTGAATGTAAGTGTAATTGTTCCATTTATTCTACTGTGAAACAGTTTTTTAATGAGGGGGGGGGACTGAAATTTGATGATTGTCTTATGTTGCATAAAATTTTACAGTGGTTACTTGTCTGTGAGGGGTGCTTAAGGGTCAAAGCTGTATAACTGAGAGGAGACCTCCACATAGCCTTTAAAGGAATGCGGAGAACCGACCAGGGCTTCTGACCTAATGTCCAATCCTCACCTTCTCGTGGTGCACCCTGTTGGGTATCTACTTTGATACTGAACGAACGAGGATGGGCTGGCAATTTGGGATTTAGCCGACCAAATTGTATTCTTATTGGTTAAACCAAAATAAAAAATGATGGTACAACATGACAAAATTTCATGCCGGCTGGGGCGTCGCCCGGTTAAACAAGGCCCCCGTTGTTTTCGCCAGGGAACCAGGGCGAACAGCGAAAAGTCAGCTACTGGAACAAATCTGAAAACAAACCCCAACTCAACATCACCAGAGTTAAAGATCGGTACTATCAACGTAAGAAGCCTGAATGGCAAAGAAATGGAGCTAGCTGAGGAATTAGATAAGTACCAGATCGACATAATAGGGGTGACTGAAACAAAAAAGACCAAAACTGGCGAGATCTTTCTGAGCAATAAATACAAAATGTTATATTCAGGCAATAACAACCAAGGAAAAGAAGGAGTAGCCATAGTATTCAACACAAAATACGAGGCTAATCTTCTTGAATGGCAGTCAGTCTCTAGTAGAGTAATGTGGGCAAATATGAGAATGGGGAATTGGACAATGAGACTTATTTGTGCCTATGGTCCCACAGAAGGTTCTACTAAGGTAGAGGTGGAGGAATTTTTTGAGGCTTTAGAAAAAGCAACTGACACAATGAAAAAGGAAAAGTTGGTCCTTGTTGGGGATCTAAATAGTAGAGTAGGAAATGATTGTGAGACATACAAAAATATTTTGGGAAAATTTGGAGAAAAGAGCAAAGCTAATAATAATGGCAAATATCTGTTGGATTTCTGCTCAGGACATGGACTGGTTATTACTAACACCATGTTCCAACATAAAAATGTGCACAAATTCACATGGAGAGAAGAGGCTAGGAATAAGAAAAGTCTCATTGACTATGTTATTGTTGATAGTGATGTTTTCTCCCTGGTGCAGGACACCAGAGTGTACAGAGGATTTGAAATTGGAAGTGATCACTATTTAGTCTTGAGCAGGATAAAATTGAATTTCATATTGAAAAGAATAACATGTAAGAAAGTTTTAAAGCGAATAAAAGTTGAGCAGCTCTCAGATGTAAACTGTAGACTAAAATACAGAAAGATTATTGAAAAGAAAATGAAAGAGTTTGAGAACAGGAATCAAACCTTGGAGATTCAGTGGCAAACTCTGAAGGAAACATTGATTGATTCTGCCAGAGAGGCATGTGGTGAGGTTGTGTGCAAGGATAAAAAAATCAGAACTCCCTGGTGGACACAGGAAGTTAAAGAGGCAGTGAAGGAAAAGAAGAAAGCATATCAAAAGTTCCTGGCAAATAAGTCAGCTTTTACTCTTACAGAATACAGAGACAAATGTAAGAAAGCTAAACAGTGTGTAAAACTAGCTAAACAAAAGTCATGGGAGGACTTTGGCAAGAATATAGAAAATAAATATGAAGAAGGTGGCAAAATATTCTGGAGGTTGTTGAAGAAGCTTAGGAATGGAGGAAAGAGTGCTGTAAAAGGAATTAGAGATGATAAAGGTGAAATGAAAACAGGAGAAAAAGATATCCTTGAAGTATGGAGTAATTACTTTGAAAAACTGCTAAATGAAACAAGCAGTGATGACAGCACAGTGATAAAAAACACTGACCAGGCATGCAGTCAGGAATACATATCCATACTTGAAGTAGAAAAAGCCATCAAAGGCTTGAAATGTGGAAAGGCAGCAGGAGTAGATGATATTCGACCAGAAATGCTGAAGTATGGTGGTATAAGAGTCTTACAGTGGCTGCACTGCATAGTTCAGAAAGCCTGGGCAGAGGGACGAATTCCCGATGATTGGAGTAGAGCTCTCATAGTACCCATATATAAAAAGGGAAATAAAACTGAATGTGAGAATTACAGAGGTATTTCCCTACTGAGTGTTCCTGGCAAGATCTATGCAAGTATACTTGAGAAACGGTTGAGAAGAATTGTGGAAGAAAAGCTTGGTGAAGAACAAGCTGGATTCAGGCCAAATAGAGGCTGTCAGGATCAGATCTTCACTTTACGACAAATAGTCGAGAAAGCATGGGAATATAACAAAGATCTGTATTTAAGTTTTGTCGATTTGGAAAAGGCATATGACAAGGTGCCAAGAGAGAAGCTATTCAATACGCTGCAGTTATATGGTGTCAATGGGGCATTATATCAAGCAATACTTAGTCTTTATTTGAGTTGTGAGTCAGCAGTTAGAATTGAAGGAAGTACAGGAAGGTGGTTTAATGTTAAATCTGGTTTGAGACAAGGATGTACATTATCCCCTCTGTTATTCATTATCTATATGGATCACATTATGAAGGAATGTGGTATTAAACCTGATATCAAAATTGGAGATGTTAATGTCAGCTCTTTGCTTTATGCAGATGATGTTATACTTCTAAATAAATCCGCTACAAGTCTGCAAGATTCTCTGACTAAATTGAATAGCTGTTGTAATAGATATGGTATGAAGGTCAGCAATAAAAAGACAAAGACAATGAAAATAGGCAGAATCATTGAAAATGTCAACTGTGTTGTGAATGGAGAACCTGTGGAACAAGTAAAACATTTCAGCTACTTAGGCACAATTTTACTGAAGATGGTAAACTAAATATAGAAATAGACAATAGAATCAGCAAAGCTGGTATCGTGGGAAGTCAATTGAATAAATTCATATGGAATAAGAAAGAAATTAGTCGGAATACTAAATTAGCTGTATACAAGACTGTGTTCAAACCAATTTTAACTTATGGATCTGAGAGCTGGGTCAGAAGTAAAACACTTGACCAAAGACTAGAGACCGCAGATATGAGAGTCCTGAGAAAGATTAGAGGCGTGAACAGATGGCATGAATGGCAATATCATATTAAAAATGAGGATATTAGGAAAGAACTTGACATTGTCAGCATCCAGGAATGCGTTAGCAGAGCTAATCTCAGATGGTATGGTCACTTAAATAGAATGGGAGAGGAAAGATTAGCAAAACAAGTGTTCTCTGCCAGGTTGGCAGGAAAACGACCCAGAGGAAGACCAAGATATAGGTGGATTGATACGGTACAAAGTGCCTTAGACGATAGAAATATAAGATCTGATAATGTTGGAGTCTTGACAAGTAACAGACTGATTTGGAGGAAAATTGTAGATAGGAAGTTAGTAATGATGTAATTTTTTCATGTAGTACTGTCATATCCTGTACACCCCTTGAGGGTACATGGCAGGAATTTGATGATGATGATGATGATGATGATACTTGTCTGTGAAACCTAATTTGTTTTAGTACTTTTTTTTTATGTTGATCCCATATATGAGAGGTAGAAGAACTTATGAGCACATCAGTGCTGAGTGTGGGGTGCAGATGAGGAGGGAGAAAGACGATGTTTATTCATATTTTTCTTTAAGCGTTGCAGGTGGCTTTTTTTTTTGGAGTGGAAGGCTGTTACAGAGGACAGAAGTGGATGGAATAAAAAAAAAAAAAGGAAGAGAAGCAGGTTTCATCTTTTTGCAGTTGCACTGAAAAGGAATGCTGGGCAACTGTTCTACATTTATAGAAAGTAGAGGAATTGATGGCAACAAAAGGTTGCCAGTTCAGTGGAGTAGCAACCATAGAAATACCTGAAGAACAGACACTGAGGTAAACACTGCATCTGCGAGAAAGAGGCTGAAGCGAGTCTGTGAAGGAGGCAGCTATGAAGTGAATTGTTCTTCATTTGAATATGTCATTAAGAATTCTTAGGGAGTTTTAGGTGCACTCAGTGGCGGCCTGTACATAAGCACTGCGACACTGCAGTACCCCCAAGGAAAAAATTAAAATTTGTTTGTGTTTATAAATAATAACAATGCTTATAACATTATATAAATGCAATACAACATGTTAAAGGTTACAGCTTATGTTTTGATATTGATTGAATAGTTAATAATTGAAATTGTTCGATTAATGCTTTAGATTACAAAACAATGCACTGCAATCTAATGCCGATAGTTTGTGCTTGTCATTGCACTTTACATCATTCCCGACTGTAACTGCTCAAACAGCAGTGTATTTTTAGTATGCTTACGCACCTTATTTCTGTGAGATATGAAATGTTTATTATTGGTGTGTGTGCACGTGGTGAACTATTTTTTGTAAATCTTATTTTATTTTGTTAAAATAACATATAATTATTTATTTATTATAGATACAAGGCTGAATTATGATGAGTGTCACTGTTGAAAATATGAAAAGAATAATATTTTTTCAATTATCGTTACACGAAACAAATGCACTGCGATCTAATGCTGATATTCGTTTGCCTTGTTGTTGCACGTTACATCATTAAATACATTGCCCAAGTGGCAGTGTATCTTATGCCTGCGCTTGTTATTTCTGTGAGATATGATACGTTTATTATTGGCATGTGTTCGTGGTGAACTATTTTTTTGTAAATCTTATTTTATTTTGTTAAAATAACATATAATTATTTATTTATTATAGATACAAGGCTGAATTATGACAAGTATCACTGTTAAAAATATGAAAAGAATTATATATTTTCAATTATCATTACACGAAACAAATGCACTGCAATCTAATGCCAATATTCGTTTGCACTTGTCATTGCTATTGATATGAAACTTTTATTATTGGTGTTTGTTCGTGGTGAGGATGAAATATTTTTAATATGTAAATTTATTTATTAATAAATTTGTTACTGATTAGGGAAAAATAAGTGTTTTTTTTTTTTTTTTTGTTTTTGTATATGCAGCAACCCCACTTAAAATTTTCACCAGCCACCACTGGGTGCACCACACGAAATTTGTGAATGGTATAAATGAATGAATAGATTTGGGATGTATAGAGAGTGTGAGTACCTGAGTAGGGAAAAATTTAGCATTTTGGGCAGAAGAGAATGCCTAGTTTTTTATTTAAATGCTGAGGAGCTGTTGATATGATGCATCCATGACAGATCATATCAATGAGTCAATCCAAGCAGTGAGATCTGATTTTGTCTAATGATTTGTCATTAGACAAAATCAGAAAGGAAAAAAAGGCAAGACTGCATTTTGGTGACAACGAAAGTGATCAGATTATGCTCAATCCATTGAAGAATGGTGTGGAGATTACTGTTTCAGGTATTGGTTGAAGATGACCTTCAATTTTTGTATGTCTGAGCATTGAATGAGTTATCAAATGAGTAGGTTGAATGGAGATTACTCATTCATCAGCAAGCTGTGAACAGGATTGGTGGCGATTATGAGTATGCCATTTACATACAGAAGAAAGAGGGTAAGTGATGGAACAGAACTTGAGGCATTCCTGCACTGGCAGCAAAGCTCCAAGGCAGAGAGCCATTTACCACGATATGCAGTCAGAAAGAAAGTCAGCTGTCCTGTTATAGAGGTAGCAGGTAGACAAAAGGATGGCAATTTGCTTAACAAAATATAAGAAACCTGTATATTTTGCTAGTAATATTAACTAGCTTATAGAAATTTAAATAGCAACAATGATTCATATGTATGTGAACCAGTGCTTTTTTGTGTTATTATTGTACTATGTTACTTTCTAATGGTTTCTATAAGTCAGTTCTGTTCTGATGATTCTAATTTTGTACTTTAATGACCTAATTAGTTTATTTTTATACTGTGTTATGCTATACCTGAAACATCTCTTCATGTAAGATGTTATTCATAAGTTGTATCTATTTTATCCACATCTTTTGAAGCCAAACACTGGCTTTGAAAGATGTAGATAAAATGGCTAACTAACTATACTGATATTATTGTGCTTCAGCATTTTGTACTGAATCATTGTGGCAAACAGAAAATGTTTCTAAATGATATGCAATATATTTTTAAATTGCTATTTAGTTTCATCTTAATGAACTTATAAATAACAAAAATAGCTGATGTTTTCTTTTATATTTTTAAAAAAAAAAAAAAAACAGGCCTTGCCTAGAGTCTTCTAGAGTCCAAAGAATCTCCCAGTTGCATGGATGCAATTCTTAAGAAAAATATACTATATTTTTTGAATAATGGCTTCATACATGTAAGAAAAAATGGAATATAATTTATTACTCCTATATATTTTGCTTAATATATTGTGAACTTTCAGGAGAAGACAGAAAAATGGTAATAACATTTAAATTCTGAATACAAGAACGAGTCATATGGCCATGTGTATGATATCACGTCTTGGTCGCAATTGTCCAGTAGGAGGAAACACTATTAGAGTTCAAAGACGTGGAAATAGATGTATAATTAATTTTAAAATAATAAATAAATACAAATATTATTATTAAGAGAGACTTCTAGGGATTCAGGGACTCAAAGGAGGCCACATACCACTTACACACCAGCTGTTGTACTTGTTCTTGAATTCATTCATACTACTTGCACACACAACATCCAACACACAACAATGGCAATCCATTCCAATCATGCACCACGCTGAGAGAAAAATCTAGATGTTCTTGATTCACCACCCCCCTTCTTGGCAGCATTCATTCTCAGCTTCCAAGGATACCCTGTCATCCATTCCCCACCCTCCATAAAATGAAAAATTTCATCAACTGAAATCCTGTATGACCCTTCCAGAAGTATGTAAGTCTCAGTCATATAAAACATCTTTCTCCTGTTTATTAGTGTCTGCAGCATACAAATTCTTAATCTGTCTTCATAATCAGTATTCCACAATCCTGATATTATTTTTAGTACTCTCCTTTGCACTTGATCCACTGTATCAGAATCGCAACAGAAACCGGGAGACCAGACCTACACACAACAGTCCAAGCGAGGTCTTATCAATGCCTTGTAAAGAGGCAAAATGACATCCTTATCTTTACCTGTCAAAGTTCATTTCAGTATTGCAATTATTTTGCATTATATTCTCAGTCTTTACTACATGGCCCCTGAACTTCAACTTCCTATCTACTAACACTCCAAAATCCCTAGCCTGATCAGTTTCTTCTAGCATAATACCACCAATATAATATGACATTGGATATCTAATCATGCCGAAGTGCATGACTTTGCATTTACTGACATTGTACTGACATCCATTTTCCCATCCAACTATTCAAATCATTCTGCAAGTACTGCATGTCAGTGGCATTATCGATTACCCTACCTATCTTTGCATCACCAGCAAATAGCTATATGTCTCCTGTCAAATCCTTCCTAACATCGTTCATGTACAAATTGAATAACAGTGGACCAAGAATTTATCCTTGTGGTACACTACTGGTTACCTTAAATCTTGCAGACACATCCTGCATATATCACTTTTTGATATCTGTCAGTCAGCCATCCTCTCATCCATGCTAATATTTTATAATCCATTCCCATATTCTCCAGTTTATGCAACAGTCTTCCATGCTGTATTTTATCGAAAGCCCTAGCAAAATACAGAAGTATCATGGTGTATCCATTCTATGAATGTATCCATTCCCCTTGTCTAGCTCGGTGGTAACATTATTATAGAATGTGAGCATGTTGTTAAGATATAAAAAAATTATAAACAATTTACAGCAATATGAGTGCAGTGGCAGAAGTTCAATTTAACTTGTATCTTAATCATATTGGGAAAGTTTGAATGAGTATGTATAGTTTGCAACTGATTCAAAGTTGGAAAGAACTATGAGGAGTTGAGCAGATCTTGTGGTGTTATTTGAATAGACTGGGTAAGTGCATGGTGCTACCAGTTCAATGTTGCAAAGCATAAGTTTTAAAATGTGGGAAGCAAAATTTATGCAGTTGCAGGGATATCTTAGAGGAGATGGAGAAGATACTGGATTTAGTGAAGTAACGGTGGATAAGAAAATAAATTTAGGAGAATTATTAAGAGAGACCGCCAGGGAGTCAGGGACTCATCTAGGGAGGCCACATACTACACACACACACCAGCTATTATTCTCATTTTTGAATTCATTCACACTGCTTGCACTCACAACATCCAAGGCAATCCATTCCAATTATGCACCACCCTATGAGAGAAGAATCTAGCTCTCACCCCTTCTTAGTGGCATTCATTCTCAGCTTCCAAGGATGCCCTCTTGCTCTTATTCCATCCTCCATCAGTTGAAATCCTGTATGACCCTTTCAGAAGTTTGTAAGTCTCAATCATATCACCCCCTCTTTCTCCTGTTTGCTAGTGTCTGCAGTCTACAAATTCTCAATCCGTCTTCATAATCAGTATCCCACAATCTCGATATCATTTTTAACACTCTCCTTTGTACTCTCTCCAATATATCAGAATCACAACGAAACCAGGAGAACACAATAGTCCAAGTGATCTTATCAAGGCCTTGTAAAAAAGCAAAAGGACATCCTTATCTTTATATGTGAACATTTGTTTCAGCATTGCAATTATCTTTTGAGTTGTATTTGCAATCTTTGTTACATGGCCCCCTTTGAACTTCAACTTCCTAATCTAACACTCCAGGATCCCAAGCATAATCCCATCAATATAATATGACATTAGATATCTAATCACGCCAAAGTGAATGACTTTACATTTACTGACATCTATTTTCCCATGCCCACAATTCCAGCCTATTCAAATCATTCTGCAAGTACTGCATATCAGCAGCATTCCTGATTACCCTACCTACCCACCTATATTTTCATCATCATCAAACAGCTGTATGTCTCTTGTCAAATCCTTCCCAATATCATCAATGTACAGATTGAATAACAGTGGATCAAGCACTGATCCTTGTGGTACACCACCGGTTCCCTTAAATCTTGCAGACTCATATCCTCTATATACCACTTTTTGATATCTATCCATGCTAATATTCTATAATCCAAACCCACATTCTCCAATTTATGCAACAGTCTTCCATGGTGTATTCTGTTAAAAGCCTTAGCAAAATCCAAAAGTATCATGGTGTATCCATTCTCCTTGTCTACTTCAATGGTAACATTGTTATTGAATGTGAGTAAGTTGCTAAAACATTACCTTCCCTTAGTAAACCCATGTTACTCATTGCAAAGTAGAGTCACTGTCAACCCCTTTCTGAATGCAAGCCCTAACCAATTTTTCCAAAATCTTCACCACCACTCCTGAGATACTAATTGGTCGATAGTTGGATAAATCGGTCTTTGCACCACCCTTGTGCAATGGAATAACCATGCATTCCTTCCATTCCTGGGGAATCTTCCTTGTTCTTGACTCTTATTAAACAGCCTAGTCAAAGGTATAGCCAGTTCAGCTGAACAAACACTCTTTTAGCACACGTGCTGATATCCCATCACTCCCTATTGCTGAATTCTTATTCAGTTTGTGCAATAACTGTAATACCTTGTACTCATACATCTGAGTTTCTTCATCCAGTGAAGAGGTAGCAGTGAGCTCAATGTCGCTACACCGAATTGATAGCTTTTAACGAAATGGGTGCTCATTAGTTGAGCAATCTCTTCTGCATTTGTAACCCTCATGCCATCTACGTTTTGAAGAGTCATTCTTTCATATTCATTCTTTCTTTTACTTGCAGCATATTGATAGAATTCTTGTTTGTTGGATTTAGCATACAGAGCCAGTTTCTTTTCTTACTCAGATTTTGCTTTCTGTACAACAGTTGTAACTATTCTAGACTGCTGCTTATAATTTTCATAATGGACATCATCCTTGTGCCCACAGTATTCCTTCCAGATCATCAGTTTCTTACGAATTTCTTGGTTAATAAGATTATACATCCATTTCACTTCTACCCTATTTATTCTTCAAACTCTTTGGATACACTCCGATATCCCATCATTTAAGTATTGTTTAAATGCTTCCCATGCACTGTCGATATTCTTCCCATCCATCAACCAATCCCATTCCACTGAACTCGGTATACTCCTCAATTGGTCATAATTTCCTGCTTTGTAGCTCAGCATCTAAAATAAAACAGCTAATCAATAAAAGAGTGACCAAAATGGCAGCAAAGGAAGAATTCTATTAAAAGTGAAGATACCTGAAAGAAACTTGAGATTATTGGCATTCAAGAAGAGGTGATAGAGCTAATCTAAGATCTAAGAAGTTGCTATATGTCTGAGAGACCATTTTTAGAATCAGCATCACCTATGAAATAATACTCTAACCTCATTAAGCAAAAGGCTGCAGTAATTTGCCTAAGATCTGGGAGACAGTCATATTTAGCTTAGCTTTTTTTTTTTTTAGGGCTAAGGTGCTCTCACCTTACCTTTTTTTTTTCTGTTACAATATGAACTGCTTCTGGAAACAACATGAATGCCTACCTTACCACCACTTTATTTGTACTCTGAAGATAGTGGTTTGAAATCAAGCAAGATATTAATAACTCAAGAAATTATTTATTTTGTTATTTAAATACCATAAAGCACTATGATAAATGACTACAATCGACCTATGATAGATTTTTTCATCATACAAAATACTGATGCAAAGTGTATCACTGAAACTGAAATACCATTCTATCTATGTGACTAATGCTGGTCCCACACACAACTCTGTTCTTTTGCTTACCCTCTTCTTTCTATTCATAAACCATCTACTCCAGCTGACTGCCAATCCAGTACACACTTTTTCTGATGACGCGCTACACACTTCCTTTCATTTGATGAACCTGGTCTGGGTAGTGGTTCTTCCCTTAATGCATAGCATTATACATGTCTGCAAGGCGATGTGCTTTGCGTTGTGGGAGATACTGTGATGAGAGCTTAGTCCACCTTTACCACGAGTTGCCTCAGTCCTGAAGATACGTCAGGCCAAACTTTGTTTGCTTATACTTGGATTAAGGATTAAACTAAATTTATTATAGTCTAACGAAGTGGGAAAAAACTTCCAACACAAATAACCATAACCTTCAGAACTCTAACCTCTACTACCTTAAATTCTGATCTTCAAAACACTCATCAATTGGGTTTTGCAAAAATTGTGAAGGTATCCTAGTTGATTATGGCAGTGCTGTAGAAGGCACATTTAAAAAGTAATGATAAATTTAGTTTAATCCTTTATCCAAGTGTGTGCAAACAAAGTTTGCACCTGAAAGTATATTCAGGACTGGGGTAAAGTGGTACACTGGGCAACTCCTTGCAAAGGCAGAGCAAGCTACCAACACTCCTATCTCAGTATCTCCCATAATGCAAAACACATCTCCTTGCGGATATGTATAATGTTATGCATTAAGGGAAGGGCCACTACCCAGACTAGTTTTGACCTTTATTGAGGTCTCTTCAGTGGGAGCCAGGCTCAAGTGGAGATACCAAGGCAGAAGCATTAGCAATGTCATCTCCTATAGGGGCTGCCAAATGGTGTGCCACCTTTTTATTAAATTACTCTGGATTCAGAGAACGATGTTGAAAGTTTATTTTTCATTTGGTGAGACTATAATAAATTTAGTTTAATCCTTTATCCAAGTGTGTGCAAACAAAGTTTGCACCTGAAAGTGTCTTCAGGACTGGGGTAAAGTGGTACAACACCGGGCAACTCCTTGCAAAGGTGGAGCAAGCTACCAACACTCCTATCTCAGTATCTCCTTTAATCACTTTAACCTGAATAAGGGTATTCAAGTTAAAGTGATAGATTTTCAGAACATAACAGGAGAAACAGTAGAATTGCTTGCAAATCATATATTGGATATTTTGCAGAAACAGCAGCTGACTAAGAAAATTATTACATTTTCTGCAGATAACCCATGTCAAAGACACACACACTTTGACATTTCGTGTATTGACTTTTATGAGTGCATCTTGAAAGAACCAACACTTTTGGAAGAAATAATGGCTTCATATAAATATCATAATAATGATAATGCTGATACTCCATAAATATAATGCACACTTCACTCCTGTGTACTATAATTACGTTATTCCATTTTTATGTAGAGCATATCAGAAGTGTGATACGCTCTACATCCCATTTTTGTCCCTTTTTTTAGTTGCTGAAAAATTTAAAATGTCCCATTTTTTGTTTTGAAAATCTGGTAACCCTGCTTTAGTTGATTTAGTAATGTGGGTAAGGGAAGTCAGCAAGATGGATCCGTAACCTCGGGACAAGGATTGGCTCTGAGGACTGGGCCAGTCGGGCTCATTTTGTGCAAAATAGTTATTGACAGCCTTGATGACATCCTCGTTTGAAAGAAAATTTTTTTCCCACTGAGCCAAATTTTTAAGTTTGGGAACAAGAAGTCACACAGGGCCATTGGAGAATACAATGGATGTGAACCAATTTTTATTATTATTATTATTATTATCCAGGCCTCCTACACTGGGACTGGGCGAACTGTCCAGTGATGAAACAGTTGAGTCCAGATTAGCGTCAGGGCATTCTCATGGAATCCTCAGCTGCGTGGTGTGCCAGATACTCATTTCAGCTCACAACTGACAGCTGATCAGAACTAGCACAGACCAGGGGAATCTGACTGTCTAATCAAAGCAAAGCAATTTGATGGTTGCTTCAGAGCTGTTGCTGCCAATGTGCTTTCTGCCCAGATCTTTGAATGTTTAAGTGAAAGAATATTGATCAAAGCCACAGATAATTGGCAGGAGTAAAAATGACTCTCTTTGAGCTAGATGTTTATCTGGAGCCCTGTGTGCTGGTTAAGTAACCTACAAACTCTGCTTATATAAATCATCAGGGGAAGCCTAATGGGTGCTGATAGCACACTTTCAAAATCCTGGTGAATCACTTTCATGATACCAGGTCTGGCTGGCCATGTAAGAAGTTCTGAAGAGATATGCTGGCCTTATAGGATCCAGGAAGGATGAGGTCATAGTGCTGTCTTTAATGTGGGAACTTTCCACCCCACCCCAGCCCACCCATGCACATACGCACACAAGGTTATTGTAGGGAATTTGGCTATCTATCGACCATCGTTAGATTCAAGAAGGAGGTGTGCTCCATTAATGCAACATTAAGTTTTGCAGGAGTGCTTAAGGATCAAAGCTGTATAACTGAGAGACCTTCACATAGCCTTTAAAAGAATGCAGAGAACCGATGAGGACTTCTGACCTAATGTCCAGTCCTCACCTTCTCATGGTGCACCCTGTTAGGTATTTACCTGGATACTGATCGAACAAGGATGGGCTGGGAATTTGGGATTTAGCCGACCAAATTGTATACTTATTGGCTTAAACCACAATATAAAATGATGTTACAACATGACCGAATTTCATGTCAGCTGGGCATCGCCTGGTTAAACAAGGCCCTGGTTGTTTTTTCCAGGAAACCAGGGCAAACAGTGAAAAGTTAGCTACGGGAACAAATCCTAAAACACACCCTAACTCATCATCATCAGAGTTCAAGAATGATATGTACTACAAGGGTTGTTTGAAATGTTTGGTAAAAGAACAAATTAAACACATTTTTTTTTTGGAAAAAATCGCCTTTATTTCTTAACATAGTCTTCATCGAGGTCTACACATTTGGTCCAGCGAGTTCCCAATTTTTTCATCCCCATTTAAAAAGTAGGATTTGTCAAATTGTGCAAAATAGTCATTGACAGCGTTGATGTGATGACATCCTCGTTTGAAAGAATTTTTTTTTTTCCACTGAGCCAAATTTTTAAGTTTGGGAACAAAAAGTCACACAAGGCCATTTGGAGAATACGATGGGTGTGAACCAATTTTTATTATTATTATTATTATCCAGGCCTCCATGGAGTCAAAGACTCATCGTGGGAGGTCGTTTTTAGGAAACACAAAGTTTATCATACCACTCCTTGAACCTATTGACCGTTCCTGCTTTAACCATTCTCTCAGGCAATGCATTCCACGGTTCAGCCACCCTCCATGCAAAGAAACTACTCTTCACCCTCTTGCTCACAGCCTCCTTTCGTAACTTCCAGAGATTGCCCCCTTGTCATCACTCCTTCCCGATATTCGACCAAGCGAAAGAACTCCCAAATGTCTACCCTGTAACCACCTCTCAACAGTTTAAAAGTCTCGATCATATCACCTCTCCTTCTATCCACCAAACTCTGCAGTCCACATTCCTTCAGTCTATCCTCGTAACTGACATTGTACAGTCCTGAAACCATCTTTGTTATCTGCCTCTGTACCCTTTCCAAAGTTAATTTATCCCCTTCAAATCCTAGGGACCAAACCTGAGAACAATAGTCTAAGTGTGGTCTGATCAGGGTCTTATACAATGGAATCATAACTTTTTTATCTCTGCAGGTCAGCGTCCTTCTCAGTATTGCAGCAATCCTCTGGGTTACCTTCACCACCTTTGCAATATGCTCCCTGAATTTCAGTTTTCTACTTCTCCTACTTCCTCTAGTATAGCTGCTCCAATCGAGTATGCATCCTCCCATCGATGTGTCCCAAACCTTAAGACCTTACATTTACACAGACAACACTCCCACACAAAAGTAGTTTGGCTATAACAGTGCCAAGTGGGACAGCCTCTGCAACTTTTATGCCTCATTCCCATGGTTGGACTATTGCTTCCTGCCTTCCAACCCAAACATATGCATAGAGCTTATTACCAAAGTAATCCTCACCGGCATGAATACATGCATTCCACACAGCACTGAACCCTGAACTGCCATTCCCTAATGAAGCCATGGTTCTCCAAAAGATGTGCCAAGGCTGTAGAGATGAAACACCAGACATACCACAACTGGCTGAATATCAAGAACCCGATCCTCCTTCAAAGCTTACACCGAAGCCCATAATAAATGCAAAAAAAAATCAACACTTCCAAAATAGAGTTAGAAAGCGTAAAAAGCAAGAAACTAGCAGCCTGTCCAAAACGGTAGCCGAGCCTTTTGGTCTCTCGCAAAAGCAATTGGCTGTAATTTCTGCCCAACACTATTCCCACCCCGATAGCTCTACTGCATCATCACCCACAGAAAAAGCCAATCTTCTGGCCTCATACTTTGCTTCAAATGCATGCATAACTGACAATGGTAAATGTCCCCCAACCATTCCAGACACCCAACATACAATGCCCCCCCCCCATATCCTTTTGCCAGGATGAGATCAGAAAAATACTCTCCAAATTAGACACAAAAAAGTCTCCTGGCCCCAATGGCATTCCCCCAATTGTCCTGAAAGTTTGCACTCCAGAACTGACTCCCTATCCTATGTCACCTATATATACTCTCCTACTCCACTGGAATTTATCCCACAAACTGGAAATTGGCCTATATTCAGCCCATTCCCAAGAAGGATGACAAGTCACTGCCATCCAATTACCATCCTATCTCACTTACCTCAGTCCTGACGAGGGTAAAGGAAAATATCATCAATTCCCAACTCCTACACTATCTTGAAGACACTCACCAAATAAATGACTGCCAGTATGGATTCCGCCACTGCCGATCAACAGGAGATCTACTTACATACGTCACCCATCTCTGGACGAAGGCTATGGAGAGGTTTGGCGAATCTCAAGTGGTTGCACTAGACATCTCCAAAGCCTTTGACCGGGTCTGGCACAAAGACCTACTAGGCAAACTACCATCATTCAGTCTGATCCAGGGATTCTGTACCTGAATTGCCAGTTTTCTGCCTGGACATACTCTGTGTGATGGTGGACGGCTCCCTATCCTCTCACCACTCAATTAATGCTGGGGTCCCACAAGGTTCTGTCCTCTCACCAACCCTCTTCCTGCTATATATCAATGACCTACTGCAATTGACCTCCAACCCAATACACAGTTTTGCAGAAGACAGCATACTACACTCTTCTCTTGCATTTGATAAGCCTTATCCTACACAACTCACCTCAACCTACAGGACATCAACCACTGCGTCCCTCAACTCGATCTCCAAGCCATCCTCCAATGGGGTTCAGATAACCTCATAAATTTCATTGCCAATAAAAGACACAGTTCTGTACTATTTCCTAAAAAAGAACCATTTTTTCCCAATATCCTTTTTAATGATACCCAAATCTCCAGACAGTTTGAGATCTCACTCCTTGGAATCACCCTCACATCAAACCTCTCCTGGCATAAACATATCTCAAACATTGCATCCTAAGCCTCAAAAAAACTAGGATTTCTCTTTTGCTCCAGAAAATTAATTTTTTGGGGCCTCAAAAAGCTCTCTCAAAATGCTCTCCTCAATACAGAGGAGAGCAATTAGACTTATCAGTGATCTATCCCTTACCAACTCCCCCTCCCCCTCTTTCACACAGACGTATGGTCTCTGCAGTATGTATATTCTACAAATATTTCCATGGGAAATGCTCATCGGAAATATCATCAATAATTCCTCTGCTCAGTACTAGACTCATTGGAACACGTACAGCTGCTGCACAACATCCCTTCACAGCTCACCTAGAAACAAACAGAACAAGTTTCTTTTCCTCTTCCTTCATCCCTGCAACTGCTGCACTGTGGAACAGTCTCCCACCTGCTGTGTTTCCCAAGGAATACAATTTAAAGTCATTCAAATCAAATGCAAACAAATTCTTCCTCTCCCAACCCACCACCTATGCACGGTACTAATGTACTATAGGTTGATCAACCAATGCATTAAACCAGTACTCCCATTCGTTTGCCCATCTGTCTAGTTTATTCAAATCCTCTTGCAGGGCTGCCACATCTACACTATTACTGATAACCCTTCCCAGCTTCACATCATCCGCAAACAATTGAATGTCCCCTTGCAATCCATTGACAATATCATTGATATGAAGGTTGAACAATACAGGTCCCAGTACTGAGCCCTGTAGAACCCCACTTGTAACCTTCTGCTTCCTTGATATTGCCCACCATACACGACTCTTTTGATACCTATCAGTCAGCCAATCCTGAATCCATTTGACTAACCCGACATTTAAACCCACGTGTTGCAACTTATATATCAGCTTATCATGTGGCACCCTGTCAAATGCCTTTGCAAAATCCAAAAAAAGCAGTATATGCCTTTTCCTCATCAACTGCTGTTGTCACTTTATTATAAAAGGCAATCATATTACTAAAGCAAGAGGGGCCCCTTAACAAATCCATGTTGATTCTCACAGATAAGATTACCCTCATCTGCCCAATGCTGTATATAGTCCCTCACTAATTTCTCCAAGACCCTAACAACTACTGATGACACACAAACAGGCCTATAATTAGACACTTCCAGTCTGCTACCATGCTTATGCAGTGGCACTATCTTACCTTCCTTTCATTACCTGGGTACCTTTCCTGCAGCCAGACTTTTATTGAAAAGCCAGGTCAACGGAGCTGTCAGTTTTTAGTACACTCTCTCAAAACCAGTGGTGAAATACAATCCAGTCCAACAGCTTTGCTGGTATCCAGAGTAACACACTCTCCTCTTGCACTTCTAAACCCTGAACCTGCCCAATCCCTCTAGTATTACAACCTCCTCCAGGATGAAATACTCCAATAAATTACTCATTGAACAACTCCACTATGTCCTCTGCATCAGTCACTCTATTCCCATTTTTATCCCGCAATGTCATTCTTCCACAATCGTTTCTCTGCCTATGGCCACATAGCTAAAAATTCCCTAGATTTTCTTTGGATCTTAGGGCCAATCTCTTCTCATATTCCAGTTTTGCCTTCCTCACCATTCTGGTCACTCTCCTGGCCTGCTTCTTATATTCTTCGTGTATCTGTCCTCCAACCCTCTCCTTATATCGCTTCCATAATCTCTTTTTTAACTGTAGTTCCTTTTTGATATCATTTGTCATCCACTTTACACCAAATTGTGTCCACTTCTTCACCCGTGAAATACAGCTTACTATTGCTGATAACAAATATTCTTTCAGAATTTCCCAAGCACTAATGATATCCTGGCCTTCCAATTCTGCCCTCCATGTAACTGCCCCTAGTTGATACCTAAGACTATTATAATCACCTGCCTTATAATTCCACATACGCTCCCTTTTCTTTGATACACTGCATGTCTGTTCATCTTCCAAGTCAAAACCACATGGTCACTCTCTCCAACTGGTGGGAGAGATGTCATCTCACTTATTATCAGCTCTTCTGATGCTATGACCAAATCCAAAACTCTTGAACCTCTTGTTCCCTCTATTACATGCTGCCGAAGACATTTGTCCCTCAAGAATTCCAGAAATTCTATCCCTTCTTACTACTTGCATTTTCCTCTTCTCAGCTTATACTGCTGTAGTTAAAATCTCCCATAACAATCATTCTTCTTGCACTGCCTGAACATCTCCTAGTCCCCACTCTCTATGCTCCCCAGTTTATAGCAACACCCCCCCCCACTAAATATCCTGTCTTGGCCACTTCTACCTCAGACCATATGCTTTCAAAACCATTTGTGTCACTGCGTTCCAAAGCCTTCACTCTTAGAGTAGAATTTGAACCTCAATTCGTGCAAATTTGCCATTGTGATTGCCGATGTGTGGGATGGTGCATTGTTTTGATGAAAGAGCAATATTTTTGTGTCTTGGTCATTTTTTTTTTAGTTCGTCTTTTTAAATTGTCCAACAGTGATGCATAATAGACGTCTGTTATTGTCTTATCCTTTTACAAATAGTCCATCATGATAATTCCTTGAGAATCCCAAAAAAAAGTGGCCATCACCTTCCCAGCTGACAAAATGGTCTTTGCTTTTTTGATGCTCTTTTACAAGGTATTGTCTACTGCTTTTGACTGCTGTTTGGACTCAGGTGTGTAGTGGTGGATCCAAGTTTCGTCTACAGTCACGAATCGATGCAAAAAAATCTTGCGACTTGCAATTAAACATCGCCAAACACTGTATTGAGATATCTTTTCGCACTCGTTTTTGATCAACAGTCAACAATCACAGCACCCATTGTGCACACAGCATTTTCATGTCCAATTTTTCATGCAGGATATTATACATCCATTCAGTTGAGACGCCTAGAATCTCGGCAATCTCACGCACTTTCACTCGGCAGTCTTCTATAACAATACCATGGATTTTGTCAATCATTTCCTTCGTAATGACCTCAGTCAGGCATCTGGAGCATGCTTCATCTTCGATGGACTTACAACCACATTTAAACTCAATTATCCAAACATAAATAGTCTTTAATGCTGGTGCAAGTAACCACGAACTGCATCTAACTCGGCTTTTATCTGCGTGGCCGTCCACTTCTTCAAATAAAAGTGTTTCATCACTGCACGAAACTTGTTTTTTCTCCATTTTTATGAAAAATGCGAACTCAGTCATTTTAAATATGTGCCAAACAAGAACTATGCATTGCATGTGGCTAAACGTTTGCCAGGGTTCATGAAAAAGATATGTGCCGATACTGGTATGAATGAACGAATTGTCGCAGTCTATTGGAAATTTACCAAACTTTTTAAACAAGCCTGAATTGCAAAGAAATGGAGCTAGCTAGCTGAAGAATTGGATAAGTACTAGATCAACATAATAGGAGTGACTGAAGTGAAAAAACCAAAAACTGATGAGATCTTTCTGAGCAATAAATACAAAATGTTATAATCAGGCAGTGACAATCAAGGAACAGGAGTAGTCATAGTATTCAACACTAAATACAAGGCTAATCGTCTTGAATGGCAGACAATTTCAAGTAGAGTAATGTGAGCAAATATCAGAATGGAGAACCAAACAATCAGACTTATTTGTGCCTATGGTCCCACAGGAGGTTCTACTAAGGTAGAAGTGGAGGAATTTGTTTGAGGCCTTAGAGAAAGCAACTGACACAATGAAAAATTAAAAGTTTGTCCTTCTTGGGGATCTAAATAACAGAGTAGGAAATGATTGTCAGACATACAAAAATATTTTGGGAACATTTGGAGAAAAGAGCATAGCTAATAATAATGGCAAATATCTGTTGGATTTCTGCTCAGGACATGGACTGGTTATTACTAACACAATGTTCAAACATAAAAATGTGAACAAATTAACATTGAGAGAAGAGGCAAGGAATAAGAAAAGTCTCTTTGATTATATTATTGTTAATGTTTTCTCACAGGTGCAAGACACTAGAGTGTACAGAGGATTTGAAATTGGAAGTAATCACCATTTAGTCTTGAGCAGGATAAAATTGAATTTCATGTTGAAAAGAAGAACATGTAAGAAAGTTTTAAAGTGAATAAAAATTAAGCAGCTCTCACATGTGAACTGTAGACTAAAACACACAAACATTATTGAAGAAAAAATGAAAGAGTTTTAGAACAGGATCCAAACCCTGGAGATTCATTGGCAAATCCTAAAGAAAACATTGATTGATTCAGCCAGAGAGTCGTGGTGAGAAAGCTAAACACTGTGTAAAACTAGCTAAACAAAAGTCATGGGAGGACTTTGGCAAGAACATAGAAAATAAATATCAAGAAGGTGCCAAGATATTCTGGAGGTTGTTGAAGAAGCTCAGAAATGGAAGAAAGAGTTCTGTAAAAGAAATTAGAGATGATAAAGGTGACATGAAAACTAGAGAAAAAGATGTCCTTGAAGTACGGAGTAATTACTTTGAAAAATTGCTAAATGAAACAATCGGTGACAGTACAGTGGTAAAAGACACTGACCAGGCATGCAATCAGAAATACATATCCATATTTGAAGTAGAAAAAAAGCCATCAAAAGCCTGAAATGTGAAAAGGCAGCTGGAGTAGATGATATTCTACCAGAAATGCTCAAGTATGGAGGTGTAAAAGTCTTACAGTGGCTGCACTGCATAGTTCAGAAGGGCTGGATAGAAGGATGAATTTCAGATGATTGGAGTAGAGCTCTCATAGTACCCATATATATATAAAATGGAAAATAAAACTGAATGTGAGAATTACAGAGGTATTTCTCTACTAAGTGTTTCTGGTAAGATATATGCAAGTATATACTTGAGAAAAGGTTAAGAAGGATTGTGGAAGAGAAGCTTGGTGAAGAACAAGCTGGATTCAGGCCAAATACAGGCTGTCAGGATCAGATTTCAAGAGAGAAGCTATTCAAGATGCTACAGTTATATGGTGTGAATGGGGCATTATATCAAGCAATACTTAGTCTCTATTTGAGTTGTAAGTGAGTGGTTAGAATTGAAGGAAGTACAGGAAGATGGTTTAATGTTAAATCTGGTGTGAGACAAGGCTGTACATTATCCCCTCTCTTATTCATTATTTATATGGATCACATTATGAAGGAAAGTCATATTAAACCTGATATCAAAATTGGAAGTGTTAATTTCAGCTCTTTGCTTTATGCGGATGATGTTATACTTCTAAATAAATCCGCTACAAGTCTGCAAGATTCCATGACTAAATTGAATAACTGTTGTAATAGATATGGTATGAAGGTCAGCATTAAAAAGACAAAGACAATGAAAATAGAAGCATTGAAAATATTAACTGCATTGGAAATGGAGAACTTATAGAACAAGTAAAACATTTCATCTACTTATGCACGATTTTTAGTGAAGGTGGTAAGTTAAATATGGAAATAGACAACAGAATCAACAAAGCTGGTATGGTAGGAAGTCAACTGAATAAATTTATATGGAATAAGAGAGAAATTAGTCTAATCACTAAATTAGCTGTATACAAGACAGTGTTTAAACCAGTTTTAACTTATGGATCTGAGAGCCTGCTTAGAAATAAACACTTGACCAAAGACTAGAGACTGCAGATATGAGAGTCCTGAGAAAGATTAGGGTTGTGAACAGATGGTATCAGTGATAATATCATATTAAAAATGAGGATATTAGAAAAGAACTTGAACTCCACACATGGCACTGTTGTTCTATAAATGGTACATCTTGTGTTTGATATTAAAAAAATAATAAACTGATTTTAGTATATAATTAAAGATACCAAGAAATTATATACTTGGTTTAAACCTCTATCCAAGTGTAAGCAAACAAAGTTTGCGCCTGAAGTATTTTCAGGACTCATATATAGAAGGTGAAGACTCGCATCATTTGCCTTAGTATCCCATAATGCAAAGCACATATCCTTACTGGTATGTATAATGCTGTGAATTATGGGAAGGGTCACTACCCATACCAGTTTCGATGTTTATTGAGGTCTCTTCGATGGGAGACAGACCCAGAGGTGATACTAAGGTTGAAGTAATGCAAAACTCATATTTTCATATATGAGTTGCCAAAGGTGTCACATCTTGTTATGAGTGTAGTATATAGTTTAAAATAAACAAAAATATTAGCTAACTCAAAAATAACTTTGTTTAATATTTGTTTTAATTTTAGTTTAAATATTATATCTAGGAAGAGCTCTAAAATAAATATGTTAATTTATTATTATTAATTACATTATTTTTTTTATTAGGGTTATTGTGTTCAGGATCTGAAGTCTTGGCTTGCTGAATTATTAAAGCATTTTCCTAGTATAAAATCTAACGTTCTGTTTTGGGAGTGCAGGATCCTTCTTGTGAAAAAAGAGGGAAATGTGGACCAGGTTACAGAGTTGTTGGAAGAGGCATCAGACAATTGTGGTGAGGTAAGTCATAATAATGTAACAGTTAAAAATGTAAATATAACATATTCTATTTCCTTTATAACAGATGCCATTTATTACTAAATTTCAATCAAATGTTTCTGTTTTGTAGAGCCTGTGTGGCTCAGTGGTTGTGGCATTTGCACACCACGGCGCTTGGCCTCACGAAGGAAGACTTGGTTTCGAGTCTAGTCGGCGACTAGAGGAAATTTTTCTAAGCCTTTTTTCGACCGGTTCCCGAGTTAGTCGATCTCTGGCACGAGCAAGCAGGTTTTTCGTCCTGTAAACTCAAGAAAATCGACCATAGAACCCACATTATTTCAGACATTAAATATATTGTGTTAGGGACCACGAGATGGCGGCACATTTGAGCCGTCTCTCTTCACTGTGTACCGCTTAATTAGTTATAGCCTTGGGCCATCTGTCTCTGATTGGTACCAGTGGAGATTGAACTGCCCACTCAGTCTCCAAAAGTTAGATAGGGCTAAATGGCCTTGCCTACTCCCTGTATACGGGAATAAAAAGGCGTTAGCTTATTATTATTATTATGTTTCTGTTTTGTTCTTTACACATTATTTTAATCATTCTCATACCCAGAAAATGCAGTTATGTCTGTTTTTTTTTTTTTTATGTGGTTTCACTCCACAAGAAGCTTTTGTAAACCTATATTACATTCTTATCGTGAATTGTTTACTGTGTTTATTAATTTTATATATATATTTCTTATGTATTTTTATTTTTTTTATACTTTGTCCAGAAACCTTGCTTTAGACACCAGACATGTAACTTTTTCAAGCCATTTCAGGCCTCCAATAAGCAGAGTGGTGGTCTCACACTAGGCACTGGTAGAGTTTGAAGCCTTTGGCTAAAACAAGTGTTGTGAAGTCACCTCAATTTTAACAACTGTTTCTTTAAATTTATATGAAAATCACAAGGAATAAGTAATACTATTTATTTAAGGCCATATATTTCAGTCTAATGAATAATTAATATTACAATATTTCCTCAGTTATATCATTGCATTGTTTTATGTATAACATCACGTAGCTGTTACTGTTTCAAATCAATCCATTGTTTGTGTTTTACTTTGTAATTAACCATTGTAGCCACTGATGATGGTCTGTAATATTCATGCCGAAATATATAGCCTTAAATAAATAGTATACCACTTATTCCTTGTGTATTTTGTTTTAATTTAAAGAATTCTCTCATATTACAAGTGCCTCTTAAACAGCAATTAAGGGCTGTCATATGAACAAATAACCCCTGGATTTGTGCGCAAATGTTTTAGGATGCCATACTGTTGAGATGGGTGGTGTGATTACTGTTTAAATACTTTCCTGTATGCCTTCCTTTTCTATAAATGGAAAAGGATAATGAGCCATCAGGTAGTTGTGTCACTATGCCTAGAAGAGAGAAGGGAGACAGTTATTACTTTCTTTTTCTGTTGTGAAGTTTGTTTTCAGATGTTGGCTGTTAAAAAGTGCTAAAAACATATCTAATGTGTCTAGGCTCTGAGGCCAAATAGCAAATACATCATCAACATGACATGACTAAAATGTTGGTTTAAGTGTTTGTTTTACCAAATATTCTATCTAGAAGAATATTTGGTAAAATATTCTTCTAGATAGAATATTTGGTTCTATCTAGAACCAAATATTCTATCTAAAAAATATTCATACTAGATAATATACTATCTAAAAAATATTCATACTAGAAGTTGGAAATGTGATTTGGATAAATGTTTGGCTACTTTGTAGGTGGGACCATCAGTTACTAGAAAAAGAGATATATTAGGTTTGTGAATTTTGGGGATCCCATATATCCAGGGTGGTTGGATATGATAAAGTTTTAGCCTTTGTAATTTCTTTAATTTGGTAACTTTTTAAAAAAAAAAAAATAATAATTTTAAAACTTTTTTCTTTTGAGATTTGGTAGGATCCCAGTCTTTAATCCAATATGTAGAGGAGTGAGTCCTTTAGAAGGTAACTTATTTTTCTGTTATAATTTGTGTGGTCCATAATTACAGTTGCATATCCCTTAACAGCTTTGGTTATAATTTTTTTTTTTTTCTTCCTGTACAACTTTTTAGTACTGATATACTTTAGGCAGCTGCTAGAATGCCAATTAGTCAAGAACTAGTGAAAATTGCTGCTGAAAAGATTATTTTTGTAGTAAAATAGCGATTTAGATTTGCGTTTTGGTGTAGTTTTGTTTATATTTTATAGGTTGGCATAACTGAGTGATTGTGGAGATTTGTGTTTTCAAAACGGACTTTTATTTTTAGGATTTTTGATGCTTGTGGTGAATGACGACCAAATTGCGTATCACACAAGATTGGGAATTCGGGTAAATCAGGCTGTGCAAAAATCAAATGTAATTAATGGTGTGGACTTTTAGAGAATGATATGTTGTCATTCATGAATGCAACACATATATACGTGGTGGAATGTGAAGAGTATGTTTGCAGAGAGAATGATCAGGAGACGATAGAGAATATGGATATGTCAAAAGTTTGATATTCTGTTAGACTGCAAGTTATCAGTGAATGCAAAATTGGCTGGTGATGATGGAAACAATTACAAGAGCAAATGATTGTATAAATTACAGAATGGAGGTGAGCAGAACTGCAGAAGCAAAAGAAAGTATAGCTGAAGAAATGAAAGCTAATAACACTATGGAAGTGAAAGAATGTCTAAATGAGGAGGAAAAAAAAACAAAAACAAATGATAGACTGACAGTGTAATTGCCAGGCTGCATGAATTGAAAAATAAGTTGATCAGAATGAGAAGTGAAAATAAATAAACGTAGTAAGATGGAAAGTTTGGGATAAGAATGGATTAGTATACAAGGGTTAGAATGAAGGAAAGCAGAGAAAAAGAGGTTACAAATGACTCAAATAGCGATGTGTGACTATTTCATTATTAGAAGTGTGGTAAATGAGAAATTCCGTGAGGTGTTTTCCAGGAGGGAGAATTAGCAGAATCATTGATGTGTTAGATAAAAAGAAGCAGACAATCAAGCGAGCTGGTGGTGGTGGTTGAAAGAAATGACTTGTATGGACATAGAGAGAGCTTGTAAGAATGGATATCAGAAAACTGTTAAGAGTGAAAGATATTATTGTTATCCCAAGACCTCATGGAGGCACAGACTCATCCAGGAGGTCCCTTTTGTCATACAGTTCATTATACTACACCTTAAACATATTCAATTCTCTACAGACACCATGCTCTCAGGCAATGCATTCCAATCATTCACATGCAAAAAACCTGCTTACACCTTCCTTATATAGCTTCCATGAATAACCTCTTGTTCTTCCCCAATCACCCACCATTTCATGAAAAGTTTTTCAACATTAATCCTATAACAACCCGTTAATGATCTGTACATTTCTATCATATCACCCCCTCTTTTTCATATCCACTAGACTGCAAATTGCATCATCTCAACCAGAGATCAGAAACTATTTTGGTCAATCACCTTTGAACCTCTCCCACATCTCTTCATCCTTTTGAAAACTAGGTGACCAAATCTGCAGTAGTCCATACATGACCTAATCAGAGCCTTATACAGGGTGTCCCAAAATTCACGCAAGAAGTAATTTTGATAGAAAACACAGGTTTTTAATTAAAAATTGTAATTTCTTATTGATTCATAAAGTATACAGTATAGGGTTATGCATGGAATAGCATATCGGGTAAATGGCCTCCACTGCTTTGCTGGCACATATGCACTCTTTTGTCGAAATTTTCCATGACCATTTTGCATAAATCTGGCTGAATTTTGTTGATACAGCATTCAATTTCCTCCTTCAAGGCATGGATGGTCGTGGGCTTGTTGGCATAAACCTTAGACTTCAAAAAACCTCAAAGAAAAAAGTCCAACGCCGTTAAGTCACATGATCTGGGTGGCCAATTCTGATCACCAAAACAGGAAATTACACGACCAGGAAATGACTCATGCAGTAATTGAATTGTTTCTCGGGCTGTATGTCATGTGGCACCGTCTTGTTGAAACCACATGTCGTCCACATCCATATCTTGCAATTTAGGCACAAAAAACTGGATTATCATGTCGCAATAGCAAGCACCATTAACTGTTATTGCCTTACCAGCCGCATTTGCAAAGAAGAATGGACCGATGATGCCTCTAGCCCAAAATCCGCACCAAACAGTGACACGTTGCGGATGCATTTGTTTCTCAACAATCACTTGTGGATTTTCTTAACCCCAAATGCGACAATTTTGTCGATTAATGAAGCCATCAAGATGAAAATGAGCCTCATCGCTGAAGATGATTTTGTTCGAAAAATAAGCATCCACTTGTTGTTGTTCCATAATCCATTCAACGAACTCTCTTCACTGTGTGTGGTCAGTAGGCTTCAGTTCTTGAGTCAATTGAACTTTGTAAGCATAAAGATGCAAATCTTTCGTGAGAATACGCTGTAGAGAGCTTCTCGAAATGCCCAATTCAAGACCACGGTGCCAAATTGATATTCCTGGACTCTCAGCAACACTATCACAAACTGCTTCAATGTTTTCTGTTGAATGACTTGTTGATGGACAGCCAGAGTGTATAAGATCACTAATTGATCCAGTTTTTTTTAAATTAATCTTTGATTAATTAAAAAAAAACTTTTTTTTTTTAATTAATCAAATTTTTTTAAAAAAAATTTTCCTTGAATTTTTTAATTAATCTTTTCACAGTTGATGAAGTTAAATCACTATTCCAAGCATATTTTGTACGAAAATTGCGAACTGTAGCTGCCAAACCTTCATTATTTTTAAAATATTGCTCAACAATGAAAATGCGTTGTTCTTTTATGTAGCGCTCCATTTTTAATAACCCTTAACTGTCAGCTGTCACGCTGTCTTTTTTTTTCTCATTGGCAACACTTTACTGCACAAATGGCGCTAAATTTAAATCTTGCGTGAATTTTGGGACACCCTGTACAATGGAATGAGACCATCCTTACTTCTACGAGTCAGTGTCCTTTGCATTATTCCCAGAATTCATTGTGTTGTCCTCACAGTTTTCACAATACGTCTTCTAAATTTCAAATCCTTATTCACCATGACCCCAAGATCTCTTATTTCCTCCACCTCAAACAATATATCCTCACCAAGAGTAAATTCTACATCCCATCTTTGTTTTCCAAATTTTAAAACCTTACATTTTGCAATATTGAACTAGTTTTCCACTCCTGTGTCCATTTACTCAGTCTATTCAAGTGTTCTTGTAAGACCACAAATCTGCTCTACTCCTCATAGTTCGTCCCAAGTTTGCATCATCTGCAAACAACTGAAAATAACCATCCAAATCTTACCCAATATCATTAACATATAGATTAAACTTGGGACAGCAGTGGCCTTAAAACAGACCCCTAAGGCACAAATAGTGACTTTAGTCTTCTGGGATATTACTCTCCCCCCCCCCCCACCCCATACACAAATTGTTGATACCTCTCAGGCAACCAATCTCCAATCCAATGCACTAGTCTAATATCCAACCCCATCTGCTCTAGTTTGACTATCAACTTGTCATGTAGTAATCTATCAAAAGCCTTTGAAAAGTCTAAGTATACTACTGGGTATCCATCTCCTGCATTCAATGCTGCTGTCACCTTATTGTAATAAGTAGATTACTAAAACATGACCTCCCTTTAGCAAATTCGCGCTGTCCATGAAAGATAATATCATTGTTGTCAACCCAATTCTGGATCCTGATTCTCACCAGTCTTTCCAACACTTGAACCACAACACCTGACACACAGATTGACCTTTAATTTGATGCTTGACTTCTGTCATCTCCTTTATGAAGTGATAAAAACTTGCCTTTTTTCCACTTCTTTGGCGCTCGACCCAGTTTAAGACTCATATTAAAAAAAATATGTCAAGACAGATGTCAACTTCCTTTAAAATACATGGTGATATATCAAGTCCCAAAGCTTTATTAATATCAACTTTGCTTAATTCCCCATATACCTCTTCCTGACTCACAGTCAGTCTATAAATTAGATACTAAGAAATGATATACTTAGTTTATCCAAGTGTATGCAAACAAAGTTTGCGCCTGAAGTATTTTCAAGACTGGGTCAACTCGTATAAGGAAGCTAAGACTTCACATCACTTGCCTTAGTATCCCATAATGCAAAGCACATCTCCTTGCAGACATGTATATAAGGAAGCTAAGACTTTGTCACTTGCCTTAGTATCCATAATGCAAAGCACATCTCGTTGCAGACATGTATACTGCTGTGCATTATGAGAAGGGTCACTACCCAGACTGGCTTTGACCTTAATTGAGGTCTCTTCAGTGGGAGCCAGACCCAGAGATGATACAAAAGCTGAAGTAATGCAGAAGTCATATTATCATATACCAGTTGCCAAAAAGTGTCACACCTTATTATTAAATTACTCTGGATTAGAGAAAATTATTGGAAGTTTTTTCTCTTGGTTATACTATAAATTAAAGATACCAAGAAATTATATACTTGGTTTAATTCTTTATACAAATGTAAGCAAACAAAGTTTGCACCTGAAGTCTTTTCAGGACTGGGGCAACTCGTACAAGGAAGCTAAGACTTCACATCACTTGCCTTAGTATCCCATAATGCAAAGCACATCTCCATACAGATACGTGTAATGCTATGCATTATGGGTCACTACCCAGACCAGTTTCGATCTTTATTGAGGTCTCTTCAGTAGGAGCCAGACCCAGAGGTGATGCTAAGGTTGAAGTAATGCAGAAGTCATATCATCATATATGAGTTGCCAAAAGGTGTCACATCTTATTATTAAATTACTCTGGATTAGAGAAAGTTGTTGGAAGTTTTTTCACTAAGGCAAGTGATGTGAAGTCTTAGCTTCCTTATACAAGTTGCCCTAATCCTGAAAATACATCATCAAATTCCTGATATATACCCTCAAGGTATGTACAGGATATGATAGTACTATATGAAAAATTTACATCATTACTAACTTCCTATCTACAATTTTCCTCCAAATCAGTCTGTTAAATGTCAAAACTCCAATATTATCAGGTCTTATATTTCTGTCTTGTAAGGTGCTTTTTACTGTATCAATCCACCTATATCTTGGTCTTCCTCTGGGTCTTTCAAATGATAGTCCTGAAAATACTTCAGGTGCAAACTTTGTTTGCTTTTTTTTTTTTTTTTTTTTTGCTTATTTGGTATACATTTCCTGGTCATTCTCCTCCACATTACCAGATCTATACCAACAGCCAACAAAGTACTTCATTCTGTTCATCTCTATTTCACACTGTACTGCCTCAAAACCATTACCATTACCCCCCCCCCCCCAAAGCTGTATCCTGTGCGAACATAACTGTTTTTCTATCATCAATAGCACTCCACCACCATTTTTACCTTTTCTATCTTCACAAAATGCATCATACCCTTCCATCTCTATTCCTGTCAGAATGTCATCCTCATCCAACCATGTCTCACTTATGCCAACAATTTTGGATGAATAAACTCAATCAATGCAACCATTTCATTTCCCTTGTTTCTGATACTTCTGGCATTCATATACAAACATAACAGCTCATTCCCAGATCTGTAACAAGTTTCACTGATACCACTTATTGGATGTCACTTCTCCATACTTTCCTCGAGCCATTTCTTTTTCTCCTTACTCTTCCCAGAACCCTCTTCAAATCCAACTGTTTTCCCTGCATCCCAAGTCATTCCCTTCCCTTTTTGTCTACACACATTCACATCCTCTTGGAGCATTAACCTTTCTCATGCTGTGTTCTCCTGTCCACCCTGAGTCTTCCAATTATACTGTTTGTCTTGCACACTTGTTCTCTCATTTTCTACACTCATGCTATTCACTTCTTCATTAATAATCACCAATTTTCAGTCTCTCCTTCCTTACTCTCCTGCTCTTTGTGTCACTTCTTATTTGCTCAGATTCATTCTCTGCATTCATTACTCTTCCTTCCAGCAGCAGTCTCTTGAAATGATTCATATCAAACCCATTCAAATGCAGTCCATCACCATTTCTTCCTTCAAACTCATTCCACACATTAACAAACTGCACTCCTTTCTTTTCATACATTTCTGCTAACATGTCATTTATAATTCTTTCTCTCAGCCTCATCTCATCACTGTTATACCTGGACAAGACACTGATTACCTTTCCTATCATGCTATTGTATTTTATCTGTCTCAACTTTCTGATATCTAATCTTACATTCTTCTTGTTCCAGTCAAGTCGTTTATCCTTAATACCATTACCAGCTCCTTTGCTCGCTTAGTCCTCATATCCAACATCTCAATCACTGTATTCATTTTAACTCCAGGAAAACAAACCTTGTGCATCTTCTTGTTTACCACACCTCTAATAATTGAATCACCATACAATGCCGCTCCCAGGTCTTTTGTTACCATTTTTATACTGACATCATTTGTTTTCGTCTTCTTGACTCTTCCATGCACATCTACAATTTTCTTCATTTCACTCTGCATCTGCCTTCTCCTGCCTTATCTTTACCAACTCAGCTTTCAAATCTTCTTGCATCCTTTTTTCACTATCATTCACTCTTGCTATTTTTCACTGGTTACGTACACTTGTTCGACATCATTATTGCCCATTTTATTGTTAATCTCACTCTGTTTTTTAACACTGTATAAATTATGGCCTGCTTTATCGTCAGTTGAACTTTTTTCTCCTTACTCTTCCCAGAACCCTCTTCAAATCCAACTTTTTCCTTACATCCCAAGTTATATAATAAATTTAATTTAATCCCTTATCCAAGTGTGAGCAAACAAAGTTTGTGCCTGAAAATATCTTCACGACTGAAGCAAGGTAGTGCAACTGTTGGCAACTCGGAGCAAAGGTGGACCAAGCTCTCATCACTCCTTGTCTCAGTATCTCCCACCATGGAAAGCACATGCCTTTGCGGACATGTATAATGCTATGCATTGAGGGAAGGGCCACTACCCAGACCGGTTTCGACCTTTATTGAGGTCTCGTCAGTGGGAGACAGACCCAGAGGTGGTGACACTAAAGCAGAAGCAAAGGAGAGGTCATGTTTACCTATATGAGTTGCCAACCGGTGTACCACCTTATTATTAAATTACTCTGGATTTAGAGAAAGATGTTGGAAGTTTATTTTGCACTTGGTTAGACTATAATCAAGAAAATTTTTTATATTGTTAATTAATACATTTAATGCCTTTATCTAGTCTCTTTCGACTGAAGGTGAGTTAGCCAGTCTCATATGGAGGTAGAGGTTTTTTTTTTATCCCGGAAACTTGTGTTTTTCGTCCCTCAGAACAGGCAAACTGGTCTGTGATCGCACACGGATCTACAGTCATAAAACACGTACTTAATCTCTCACTAGGAGGGCTCAACCTGTCCTAAGGGTGGTTGAGGAATTGGGGAACCCTACACACACACAAAAAAAAAAAAAAAATTGTAGCACATCAGAGATGTGCTAGAAATCAGAGAGCATATGATGGTTCTGAATTCATGATATCATGTTTACATTTTATATAGGATGAACTGTAAATGTGAAAATAACTACTTTTTCCTAACCATAGGAAATGTCAGTATAAAACACTGCATGCCCTTTTAGCTTTTTGACATGATATGGAGTCATTTTTGAAATATATAGTTCTATTTGAAATGAACTAAACTTGAGTAATGAATGACAGTAACCCTTCTTTTCAGGATGTCAGTATAGCCACCATTATAATTTATTTAGATAAAGCCAAATATTTCGCTCTGAAAATTACAGTGAATGTTTGGTGGCAATGACAGTTTATTACAAGGTAGAACGCCAACAATGGATTGATTTGAAACAGAAAGAGCCACATGTTATACATGCAACATCGTGATGGTATAACTGAGAAAACTTAGGTTAATCATCAATAACTGTAAAAAAAAAAAAAAAAAAAAAAAAACCTTTATTGAGGAGTTATTCTGATAAGACTTTCCTATTTTAGATAGGCAGTCATTCAGGTGGTGAAGCAGGAATAACAGGAATTTAGAATACTTGTACTGCTATAGTTTTTAGGGTCATCTCTATTACCTTTTTTAAATTTAGGGATCACTGTTGCTTTATTCCATTCTATTGGTGGGTCACTTGTTGAATAGATTTTATTTAAAAATAATAAAAGTCTTTCTTTAATCCTTGTTCCTGCATATTTATATAATTCTGAACCTAACTTATCTTCTCCAGGTGATTTTCCATTTCTTGTTCCTTTCAAGAAATGATTTCTAATTCTTCTTTAGTTATTTCCATTTTGTTTTCATTGAATGGCTGCCAGTTATCTTTTTTAAAATATTTGTCTGTCTATTCACCATCTTCCAAGTAAAAAGTACTTGCATGCTTTGTTATCCACAATCTCCTTGTTTTCTCACTTGCTACCATGCACTGAAAAAGTCTTGTGTCAAACCTAAAAAACCCCTTTAATAACTGATATGTTTCTACTATTCTCTTCTTTTCTTCCTATTTATTACCCTTTATAATCCACATATCTTCAATCTTCACAGAGAATATTGCATAGACTTGTTCCAATCTGTCACTCATCTCTGGATCCTTTCCACCATCTCCCCAGGGAATACAGGTGACTAGATCTGTGTAATCTGATGAGCTGTTTTGCCTCCTTTGCAATATTGTTCTCTAAATTTCAACTCCTTATCTGCTGTCAATGTGGAGATCCCTTGTCACATCAATTTCCTGTAGTCTATTTCTATCATTGTAGCAAGCAGCTTGTGTATTATCTTGCACTTGGCCACATTAAACTGCAGCTGATATCCTTTGCCCATCTGCCAGCCTATTTAAGTCATTCTCTCATAATTAACCACAGCACACTATCACTACACTAAGACAGTGTGTCAAGTGTGGTGTGATATGGCCTCCTCCCACGTTGAATCCTTAGACTCCATAGAAATTTCATGTAATGATAAAAACTGTTACTATGCAAATATCCTGAAACTTAGTTTCATATTGCTCCTAATTAAAACAATAAAAAACTTAAAAAAAAAAATAAGAAATATAATTCAACTTTTTATTAATTGAATAAAAAGTTGAATAAAAGAGAATAACAAGCTATCTAGTCAGCTACTTACCTACCTGCCCACCCACTGTTACAAAAAAAGTTATTTACATGTGCAGATGAGATGTTAAAATTTTGATTTCATAAATTATGCAATGTTTCTATTTTAACAGCCTTTTGGAGACTATATAGTAACGTTAGTTAACATGATGGAGCAAATGGATACCACTGATGAAAAAAGGAAGACTTGTACTCCAAAAGCACTATATACTACTCCACGCTCCATTTTTTCCAAAAAATCGGTTACTCCAAATGTGCATGATTTATCTGAGTCATCTATTATCAAGTATTCAATAAAATTCAGGGAGAACACTCCATCACTGAATAGGTATGTTTGTGTTCCAGTATTTGATATTCCAGTATTTAATTGAAACGGTTGGTAAATGTTCTTTTTTTTTTTTAACCACTTGTTTGGCCACAATGAATGAAATATATTGAACCACTTTGCACTTCATATTCATAGTTTGGTCAATATAATATATATATATATATATATATATACATACATACACACACACACATAATGGTCATTAGAGTGGTTAATGTGCTCATTTTGTATTATACTTGACAAGAAATTATATTTTTGTTTTAATCCTATACTCAAGATCTCATGACATGGGTTTCCATGTCATGAGATTCTTAACATGGTAGTAGTCTCTATAATTTATCAAAATGAATGTAAGAACATGAGCAGCCACTGGTCAACATATGTGCAAAAGTTCAACTTTTTTATTTTTTAAATTTAAATATGATAGATGACATTCATATACTACCTAGGGGTCACCCTGCTTATTGGAATAAAAGTAACCTACTTTGTTAGGTTACTTTGCTTCCGACTGTTACCAGGTTTGGTTCCCTAGAGTAGGACTTCTTTCTGATCCTCTTTTTCCTACATGTAGTGTGAGTGAGATGTCTCAAAGACATGTCAGACACACTATAATGACCTTAAACCTACCCATTTAAGGGTAAAGCAATTTTCCAGGCCAAATACTATAGTGCATAGGAACATTATTACTCTTGACCAGCTAGTAAATAATCTTGCTGCTACTTATTCTGCCAGATTGTATCCTTTTATCAAAGCCATAACATTGAACAGGAGATTTGAGTATGCCTTCAAAAATTTTTCCTTACACTGCATTCCCATACACTTTAACTCCTCCCCAGAACACAACTATGTAGTCAGCATTTCTCAAACTTTTCTAACTGCAGCCCATTTAGGATATATGGTGGTGATGCAGTAGCTTGTTCTATGCAACATTACACACTTGTATGCAGCATACTGCAGAATATTATGCTTATTATTATTATTATTATTGTAAAATATGAAAGGTTATATTTGACCATAAGAGATGAACTTCCATATACCCCTCCCCCAAGTTCAAAATTTTGGAGTAGTTGGCATAATGTACACAACCTTAATATTTTTCAGTGGAAAATTAAGTTCAAGAAAATTAGGATAGGAATGAAATATATTATGAATTATTAAATACTTTACAAATGAGACACTTGTAAAGTATTTGTTTATTCAAGTTCAAGCATTCATGGAAGTAATGAGGCAGCCACTTATTTCTGAACATACAGTGGCGACATAGTGACTTATTGTGTGTAACATTATACACTTATGTGTTGAGTATACTTCTTCTTCACCCATAGTCTATGTAGACTGTTGGTGCACTATAAAGGTGACAGTCCTAACATGATCTCTCTAGGTGTTTCTGTCTTGGGATCTTCTTAACAAGGTGGAGAATGAAGAATTAGTCCATTTTATAATTTTATCTATCCTGGTGATTCTAGGTTGTTCTAGTGTTTTTCACCAGAAGTCAAGCCCTCTAATGTTATTTTAGATAAGTTTTTTGATCTAGCTATGTGGCCCAGTCACTGGAGCTGTTTCTGGTGTATTTTAGTGATATTTTCTTGTGTTCTAGCAGTGGAGTGGATTTTCCTTCTAATCTTGTCATCTGTTAGATGTGTATGGTTCTTCAAAAGTTTTCTATAGCGTTTCATCTCAAAGGCCAATAGCCTTTTCTTATCTTCCTTTAGCAAAATTCAACTCTCACATCCATATAGTAAGACAGTTAATAAGGGTATCGATGAGATAGTCTTGTAGTTAGATGTATTTTATTGGCCTTCCAAAATGACTGAACGGCAATAGTTGCTTTAGCAATGCATACTTTAATATTATGTTTAGGCTGGCAATCTCTGTGTTGTAAGCTTCCCAAGTAGGTGCATATTTGTACTTCTTCCAATTTTTCATCATTAACTGAAAAAATATGTTTATTTTATTGAAATTACATGAATTATACAAAAATTTTTTTAAAATTAATAGTTTTTTAAATACATGCTATCCTGTATACAAGAGTATACAGAGTATTTGAAATAGAAAATGATCACCATTTAGTGTTCAGTAGGATGAAATTGAAGTTCATGAAAAGAAGGGTGTGTAAGAAAGTTTTGAAATGAATCAAAGTTGAACAAAAGGAAAAGTTGGTCCTTGTTGGAAATCTATACAGCAGAGTAAGAAATGATTACCAGACATATAAAAATGTTTTGGGAAAATTTGGAGAAAAGATCAAAGCAAATAATGGTAAGTACCTGCTAAATTTCTGCTCAGGTGGACTAGTTATTACTAATACTATATTTCAATAAAAATGTGCACAAATTCATGTGGAGAGAAGATTCAAGGAATAAGAAAAGTCTCATTGACTGTGTTATTGTCATTGCTGGTTCAGGACACAAGAGTGTACAGAGGATTTGAAATATGAAGTGATTATCATTTAGTGTTGAGCAGGATAAAATTGAACTTCATAATGAAAAGAAGAATGTGTAATAAAGGTTTGAAACAAATCAAAGTTGAACACATTCTTCAACTTTGCTTGTTGTTTTGCTTTCAGATGTGAACTGTAGACTCAAATACACAAACATTATTCAAGAAAAACTGAAAGCAAAACAAGAACTAAAGATTTAGTGGCAAACCTTAAAGAAAAAAAGATTCAGTCAGAGAGGCATGTGGTGAGGGAATCTGCAAGGATTCCCTCACCACATGCCACAAGGAATCAGACCTCCATGGTGGACTCAGGAAGTTAAAGAGGCAGTCAAGGAAAATAAGAAGGCATATCAAAAGTTCTTGGCAAGTAAGTCACCCTGTGCTTTTAGGGAATATAGAGAAAAATGTAAGAAAGCAAAGCTTTGTGTAAAATTAGCTAAATAAAAGTCATGGGAAGACTTTAGTAAGAACATTGAAAATGAAAATTCTAGAGGCTATTGAAAAAGCACAGAAATGGAGGACTGTAAAAGGAATGAGAGATAATAAAGGGGGACATGAAACTGAGGTTAAAAATATGCTTGATGTGCAGAGTAATTACTTTGAACGATTGCTAAATGAAACGCGTAACAGCATGGTGGTAGAAGACACTCAGCAGGAATGCCATCTGAAATATATATCTGTACTTGAAGTAGAAAAAAGCTATCACAAATCTGAAATGTGAAAGGGCAGCTGGTGTAAATCATATTCATAAATAATAAACCAGAAATGCTGAAATATGGAGATATAAAAGTTTTACAGTGGCTACATTGCATAATTTAGAAGGCCTGGTTAGAGGATGGTCGAATTTCAGATGATTGGAGTAGAGCGCTCATAGTACCATTTACATTTACATCTATAAAAAAGGGGAATAAAGCTCAATATGAGAATTACAGGGGAATTTCTCTATTGAGTGTTCTTGGTAAGATTTATTCAAGTATTCTTGAGAAATGGCTAAGAAAAATGGAGGAGAAGCTTGGAGAAGAACAAGGTTGGGTTCAGGCCAAACAGGTTGTCAAGATCAGATTTTCGCTTTTAAGACATATAGTTGAAAAATCATGGGAATATAACAAGGATCTGTATTTAAGTTTTTAGAAAAGAACTTGATATTGTTAGTATTCAGGAATGTGTTAGCAGAGCTAATCTTAGATGGTATGGCCACTTAAACAGAATGGAAGAGGAAAGATTAGATAAACAAGAAAAAGATGCAGAAGAAGACCAAGATGTAGTTGGATTGATAGAGTAAAAAAGTGCCTCAGAGGACAGAAATATAATATCTGATAATAATATTGGAATGTTGACAGATAACAGGCTAATCTGGTGGAAAATTAATAGGAAGTTAGCAATGAGATAAATTTTCATGTGGTACTATCATAAGATCTTATACACCTCTGAGGGTATATGTCAGGAATTTGACGATGATGATGATGATATATCCCATTCTAAACTGTATCTAAAAATTTATAAACTAAAATAAAAAGTATATTTATTCACTAATGAAATTCTCTTTCAGCCCACCAAGAAAACTGCAAGGTCCACTAATAGGCTGTGGACCACACTTCGAGAAAGGCTGATGCTAGTTATCATAAATAATTTCATGAACAATATGGATCAAAAAACATCTCTTTCAGAAAACAATCATTTGAAAAAAAATAAAAAGAACAAAAAAACTTGCATATTTGTTCATCATTTGCAATGTTAACCCATATATGAAATGTTTGCTATCACTTTCAAGCATCTGAATTCAATCTGTTATTTCTAATTAACCTCAGCTTCAATGACTACCATCTGCCTCAACTTTCCCAACTATATTTGACATAATTTTGTCAGCCTCACCTGTGCATTTGTCAGATCTAGCATCCTGTGTCATTGAATGTCAAATCTTGAATCTGTTCCCACTCTTTTCAATCTCTTCTGAGTTGATTTCACTTGTTCACATTTATTTCCTCCCTCTCTTTTCAAATTCTGATAATCACTCTGACCTTTCTCGTTATTTGTCTTTGAAACAGCTACAGTTTAGTTCAGAAGACAGCCCAAGGAAATTAGAGGAGAAATCATGGTGATCTCATTTGCACTAATGTAATGCCAAAGCCCATGAGTCTAAGAGTTGCTGGCTGAAAAATGTTCCAGAGTAATGAAAACTTTTTTTTTATTTGTCTTTGAAGTTTCACTATATTTCCAGTTACTTAAAGAATGGGGGTCATCTTCCTTGATTACTTCAATATCAACAAGTCAAACTGATTTCTCTTCTCCGTTTCCACTGATCAAGCTGGAAGAGATACTGAGATATTTGCTATTAGCAAAAACTTTTACAAATTGTCCTGCCTACCAGAATACCAGATAATCCCTCCCCTTCCCCTCCAGCTTCAGGTGGTAGGCAATTTTCATCCCACTGTGAGATCATCAGCTAACTTATAGCAGGTCTGAAGTACTTATTTTAATTCTTTACTCATATGTAAGTAAACCAAGTTTGTATGAAGTATCTTGCGATTTGGCTACTTGTATATAGAGGCTGTTGACTTCACATCGATTACCTGAGTATACCATAGTACACAGCATACTTACACAAGTAATAAAATGTTCTATTATCATATTATTAAAATACTCTGGGTCATAGATAGTTGTAGAATATATGAAAAATATAACTTCTGCATTGATTTAACCTCGGTATCTTCCTGAGTTGAGTTCCCATTGATGAGATCTCAATAAAGATTGAAACCAGTCTGGCTAGTGATCCTTCCCATAATGCATAACATTATACATATCTAAGAGGAAGTAAGGGCTGTGCATTATGGGATACTGAATCAACTGAGGTAAGTCAACAGTATCTATATACAAGTTGCCTAGTCATCAAGAAACTTCGTGCTGTAGACTCTGTTTGCTTACACTTTGCTAAAGGATTAAAACAAGAATATTCCTATCTGGTATAATTTACTTTGTAACCAAGTGGGAAAACCCATAGCCTACTCACAGTACTAAATGTGTAACAGGATTGCAACATTTTGTGAGTGAGATTCATAAAAAAAAATCCTCCCAGTATCCTTGATCTCATGTAAAGCAGCTCTCCTTCCAAATATACAGTGGATGTCATAGCTCTTGGTAACAGACCATAACCTTGTTCAAGTTTTCTTTAACGTGGAGCATTTTTTATTTAGCCACTCATTCAGCTCATGGTTTTGGCATTTTACTGATGCAAATAGAATGACCCATGTGATTTCTCCTTCTACTTTCCTTAGCCTGATTACTGTTTTCTCTCTTCTGATGATGATGATGCTTTAGATTTTGCAATCTTTAATGTGTGAGTTTGATATTAAGATAAGAAAAAAAAAAAAGCCTATTCCAACCAAATATTTGAAATAATTCTTATTGGAATGAATGCCTTCGTCTTTCACACCATTATCCAAATCATACCATTTTCCATCAGTTGTGCTGAGGTGGTACAAAAAAATAATTTGGCATATCACTGGTAGCTAGAAACCAAAACCTTAGCTTTGCACTTGATTTGAAGGAAGTGTACATATTGAATTTGCAAAGAATCCATGCTATTTGTTCAGAGGTCCCTTTTAAGGTAGGTATTGAAATTCTTTTCCTTTGAACCAGCTCAGCAACTGTCTTCTTTCTTACCATCTACAAAGGAGTCATTACTACCTTTATCCTTACCAGGTGTCTATCAGATACTTTGCTCATGTCATTTTTGCTATTTTGGACAGATTGGCTTCATAAAATAGTTCAGACCTGGTTGGACAGGATGGTTCATAAAAATAAAGCAAAAATGGTGAACTTCATGGACTTTATTATCAGTTAATCAGGACATTGAGATTACAATATTAGAGCATTTTAATATTCTAATCAGGATGATGAAATATTAATTTTTATAGTACTTGTCATATTCTATTCCATTACAACAGTAAAAATTATGTACTAAGTGTACATGCTCCTTTAGTGTTCTGTGAATTAGTATATGCATGTACAGAATATTTTAAAACAGAAATGATGAGCATCTACTCATGTTACCTAAGGTAATGATAGGTAATTTTAATGAAAAATGTTAAAACAGCAGTTTGCAGGAAAATGACTTACGAATTATGAAAAGAAATTCATTAAAAATTATTGTTGTCTTCTTTTTCTGATGAACTGTGATTTATTGAAATGGTTATATGATAAGTTGTTTTAGTTAATTACCTTTTGCACATGTTGAAGAATAGAAGAATTCATTCAATAAACTTCCTTTGAATGATCTATTTTTGATGAATTTTCATGGGGCAAATCCAGTTAACTCTCTCGTAACCATCTCATCCCACTTTGTCTCTTCTACAGGTTTTATGAGCATTTTTATTGAACTGACTGCTACCATTCCTTCACTTTTCCTTAAGCATGTAAATACACAAATGCCTACTAATCAACATCTGATTGCTATCTGGCTTCAACATTACTAAACAAATGTATTGTTTTACCCCTACTACCTCCATTCTTCAGAACAGTCTTCCTCACAGTTTTTTCTAGGGATTAGTCATTCAGCTTGGCCTGGTTGGCTAAGTGAATAGCACACCTGCTGTCCAACCAACAAGTCGTGGGTTTGAACCCCACTGTGGGCATGGATTTTTGTAAAAGCCTGCTCTGGACAAGCTTGTATAGGCTCCTTGAGTTTATAAAACTTGTCACTTTTTTTTTTTTTTAAATGACCATTTGCCTGCGCACAGCAGTGTTATTGGTTTTGCAGTTGAAATCTCATGTGAGATTGATACAATAATTCACTGTTTGAGTGGCCAGTTCTAATAATTGATGGGTCAGATAATTGAAGTACATTTATTACATGGTACTTTCCCAGAAGTTGGTTGATTTGAAGGTTTGCTGTTTTGAAGGTCATATAAATAGTAATTACTGTATATTAAAAAAAAAAAAAAAAAAAAAATCAGATCTGGCAAATGTGTGTGTGTGTGAAAATTCATTACATACAATGCAACAGTCTGTTTGGATGAATAAACCATGGGTCCACAACCAGATATTAGAAAATAGTCATTATCTGAGAATCTTTATCAGTTTATAATTAAGCAGGATATCACTCAGTTGAATTTAATTACTATTTATATTTCACATTAAGGATGGTAAATATGTAAAATCAGGCTCTTAACTGACAACTAAGGGGGGTGAAGGTGAATAGAAATCATTCATTTTGAAATTGAGGCAATAAATATGCTAAATGATATCTAGTTGATTGGTTTATTTTACTTTCTAATTGCATACTGCCAGTATTTTTTTTTTTTTTTTTTTATGTTGGGCCCATATACAATGGAGGTTGGCTGGTCAACCTATAGACATTAGTACCGTATATGGGTGATGGGTTGTGAAGGAGAAACTTGTTTACATTTGATTTGAATGCCTGTATATTGTATTCCTTGGGAAATATGTCGGGGGGGGGGAGACTGTTCTACAGTACTGCAGTAGCAGGGATGAATGAGGAGGAGAAGAAACACTTGTTCTGTGGGTTTCGAGGTGTACTGTAAAAGGATGTTGGGCGGCAGCTGTATGTGTTCCAATGGGCTTAGTACAGGGTGGGGGAATTATTGAAGCTGTTTCAGATGAACCTTTCCCGTGAAAGTATTTATAGAATATGCAGATTGCAGAGACCAAGCATCTATGTGAAAGTGGGGGGAGGGGGAGTGAGTTGGTGAGGGACGGGTCATTTGTTAGTTGCTCTCCTCTGTATTGAGTCAAGCATTTTGAGGGAGCTTTTTGGAGCCCCACTCCAGATGTGAGAGCAGTATTCGAGAGCTGGGCGAATTTGTGACTTGTATAATGTTAACAGCTGTTTTAGGGGTGAAGTAACGTCTTGAGTGAAAGAGAAAACCTAGTTTTTGGAAGCTGAGGATGCAATGGTTGTGATGTGTTTCTGCCAGGAGAGGATTGATGTCAAGGTAATTCCAAGAAGAGAAATTTCGTCTTGTCTGTGAATTTGAGTGTTATCGAAAACAATGCTGGGGAAAAATGGTTCTTTTTTTGTGAGAAATAAGACAGAACTGGATTTTACTAGCTTTGAAGTTGACAAGGTTGTCTGAACCCTATCGGAGGATGGCTTGGAGGTAGGAATTGAGGGCAGTGGTGCTTGATGTTCTATGGGTTGAAGTGAGTTATGTAGGGTAGGGTTTGTCAAATGAAAGGGAGGAATGTAGTGTGCTGTCATCTGCAAAACTGTGTATTGGGTTAGAGGTCAACTGAAGTAGGTCATTGATATATAGAAGGAAGAGGAGATAACTGTATAGTGAGAGAACTGAGCCTTGAGGGACCCTGGCATTAGTTGGATGGTGAGAGGATAGGGAGCCGTCTACCATCACACATGGTGTGCATCAAGAGAGGAAGATGGCAATCCATCTGCAGAAGTCCTGAGGCAGTCCAAATGATGGGAGTTTGCTTAGTAAGCCTTTGTGCCAGACTTGGTCAAAGGCTTTGGAGATATCAAGTGCAACTACTTGGGATTCGCTGAATTTCTCCATAGCTTTTGTCCAGTGATGGGTGATGTATGAGAGTAGATCTCCTGTTGACAGCTTTGGTAGAATCCATACTGGTGGTCGCTTAATAGCCGGGTACTTTCAAGGTAGATTAGGAGTTGAGAGTTGATGATTTTCTCCATTACTTTAGATAGGACTGAAGTGAGTGAGATAGGGCGGTAGTTAGATGGCAGCGATTTGTCACCCTTTTTAGGAATGGGTTGAATATAGGCCAGTTTCCAGGTTTTGTGATATATATATATATATATATATATATACCAGTGGAGTAAGAGAGTGTGTACAGATGACATAGGATAGGAGTCAGTTCAGATGCACAGACCTTCAGGATAATTGGAGGAATTCCATCTGGGCCAGGAGACTTTTTTGTGTCTAATTTAGACAGCAGGTTTGTGATGTCTTTTTGGCAAAGGATATAGGGGGCATTGTATTTGGGCAGTTGGAATGACTGGAGAGCATTTGCCATTGTCAGTTATGTGTGCATTGGAGTGTAGCCTAAGGCATGCAAAGAGAGAGAGAGTATCTTGAAATCAGTCCAAGAGAGCCTAAAGCTTAGTAAGTCCATATAACTCTAATGGCACCATACACCTTTAAAGGATATAATTGATGAGGTAAATTCTGATATAATGTGGTCTTCTTCCTGAAGTAACTGCACCAAGTTTAGTTTTCAACATGGTAGGTAGCTTTCTCATGATGGAGGGTAGTGAGTGATTGCCCAGCACCACAACTTGTACATCAATAACAACTAACTCATTTCTCTTCAGGCTTCTGTAATCCAATGTTATTCCTATAGTGGGGTTTTACTGCTGTTATCCCACCTTTGTTCTTCAACCTATTCTCTATAACCCTCACTATTGCATTATGTCTTCTGGCACGTACTCCATATGTGTGATAACAACATTGAGCAATGGGAGTCAAAGTTTCTATATTCTGACAGCCTGCTTTACAGTTCTTGTCATCACTTCATCCCCAAGATTTATAAGCTCAGGTCAGCAGAGCATTAATTCTTGTCCTAATTAAATATATATTCAAAACCTAGTAAGAAGTGAGTCTCATCCTTGATCCATTGATTCTGAGAGAGAATGTGTTTAATTCTTTTAATGCAGCTCCATCAACTGAAATGTTCAACATTAAAGCCCATCTCATTTATTCAGCCGAGGCAGTCCTAATTGGTATCCTTCCATCAAAGCACGTATTCAGAGGTACATTGATAATCATCCTTAATACATGAAGTCGTTGATATAGCAAGACATACTTCTGAAATGGGGAACAAAAATTTCTGTAATCTAAGTAGATGTAATCTAGGCAGTAACCATTGCAGTGAGGGAATCCCAAGCCCTCCATGGTTCACAATGGCATGGAAAAACGCTATTGGCACATCGTGAGGAAGAAACCACAAATGGACTGCTGAGCAAACTGCTATATTCATCTAGGACAGTACTGAAAGAGATAGAGAGAGAGACTTTACCTTGGACTCACTTGTGGTAGAGTCTAGGAAGAAGGAAATAATTCAGAATGTGAAGAGCCCCTGTTGAGGTTTCAATGGAGTTTTACAGAGAGAGAAGAAAGAAAAGAGATTATAGAGTGATTCTTTACAGACATTCTAGAGTGGATGGGGAAAAGGAATGGCCTGTTTGAGAGAAGAGAACACCAGAGTATCTCCACTCCTCCAGAGCTGAGACAGAATGCAAAGACATGCCATGCAGGGAAAGGCTCAAAGTTCTCACCCTTCGTTTTCTTGTCTCTACCTGAGATGACAAGAGAAACCATACTCTGATGTTTAGGCCTCGAACGTGAAAGAAACAACTGCTTGGTTTAAAAATTCCTGCACGCTTTCTCTAGTAGAGAGTGTGAGTATAAAGTCATTGGTGAATGCCATAACATTAACAATGGTAATGTCAAGAGTAGCTAGTATGACTTGGAAGAGAGCAAAGAAACTCATCATTGACACAATTGAAAAAAAATAGAAGAGAGGATATTGGTGTACATCCCTGAGTGCTGGGATGAACAATAATTTGGTGATAAATAATATATATCAGAGAAAGGGATGGCCATTTGTTTTTAATATCCACTCTTTTTATAATTCCTTCTATATTAATCTGATAGAATTCCTTAACTAACTTGAAGGTCTCTATCATATCTCTTCTTTCCCTCCTATCCACTAACCTCTGTAATCCACATCCTTTCAAATGCTCTTCATGACCAACACTCCAGAGTCCTAATATCACTTTGGTCATTCATCTTTGGACCCCTCTTTAGTGTTTCCACATCACAATGAAAACTAGGGGATCCAATTTGAGCACAATAGTCTGTGTGCTCTGACCAATGGCTTATATAGAGGCACCTCCTTATCTCTACATGACAATGTGCCCTTCATCATAGCAGAAATTCGATGTGCAGTTTTTGCAACAATTGCAATGTGCACTTGGAACTTCATTCCACTGTCTACCATCACTCCAAGATCCCAAATCTCATCTACTTCCTGAAGTAGAGCTCCACCAATACAGTATGTAGTCTTATATCTCTGTATACCAAAGTGTAACAGCTTGCATTTATTAATATTAAAACTGCAACCCAAGTCATTTGTCCACGCTAAGTCTGTTCAAATCTTCCTGTAGAGAATTAACATCGGCACTACTCCTGATAATTCTACCTAACTTTGCATCATCAAAGTTAGGTCAATCCAGTCAATCTATATGAAATACCATTAACAAATAAGTTACAGTAGAAGCCCAAGAACAGAACCCTGAGGCATACCACTAGTCACCTTCCTTTTCTGAGACACTGCTCCATCATACACAACTTGCTGGTATCTTTCAGAAAGTCAATCTTCAATCCATCTAACCAATCTGCTATCTAATCCCAACTTCTGTAGCTTATACATCAATCTGTCATGTGATAATCTATCAAATGCCTTTGCAAAATCCAAGAAAATCATTGAATATGAATCTCCCTTGTCTAACGCATTTATCACCTTATCATAAAATGTAAGTAGATTGCTAAAACAAGACCTGTCCTTCACAAACCCATGCTGACTATCATAGGAAATCTTATGTCGGTCAACTCAATCCTGTATTCTAATTGTAACTAATTTTTCCAACACTTTGATCACAACTGCAGATATACAGACCAGTCTATAATTGGAAACTTCTCTTCTAGAGAACAGATTTGGTGATATCCTCATAGGATGTGTTGTGAATGAGGTATCAGCATTTCCACCTCTTGCTGAAAGTGATCAAGGTATTGGTTTGGAAGGTAGTCAAACAGGAAAAAGTTGTTACCAAGAAAGAACTAAGTTGTTACCAACTTATAGTTCTATGTGGAACTATAAGTTGGGTGATTATGAGCTGCTCTGTAGTCAACCTCTGTAGAAACTTCTCTTCTAGAGAACAGAAGTTTCCAATTATAGACTGGTCTGTATATCTGCAGTTGTGATCAAAGTGTTGAAAAAATTGGTTAGAAATAGAATACAGAATTGGGTTGATGGGCATAAGATTCTCTATTATAGTCAGCATGGGTTTGTGAAGGACATGTCGTGTTTTAGCAATCTGCTTACCACTTGCTTGTGGAGAGGTATTATTTTGCTTTCTTTCTATTCCTTAGGAACCTTCCCTACTGCAAAACTTTCATTAAATAATCAGGTCAAGGGCATGGCTAACTCTTTTGCCCATGCTTTAAAAAACATGTGGTGATATGTCATAAATTCCCACAGTCTTATTAACATATAACTCGAGCAACATTTGATACATCTCTGATTCTTTCACCTTTAATTCTGCTAATCCTTGCCTCCCTTCTACATGTTGCGCAGCATCATGCACACCACTGATATACACTGAAGCACTTTGCAACATTTCAAGTTGCAAAGTGCTAGCCTAGTGGCTATGCACTTTGCAACCATATGCCTGGGGAAGGAGTGTTCTAGGTTCGATTCCCATCAACGACATGAGGAGCTTAAGGTTCTTCCTCAGCCATAGCCAAGTTAGCCAGTCTTGAGCATGGACAGCAGGGTTTCTTCCACCAGTTTATCTGTGGTTTTTTCATCCTGCAAGCAGGCAAACCGGCCCCGTAAACACACACACCCGGCTCTACAGTCATAAATACTTGAGCCTCCTCATAGGGGGTTAACTTGCCCCAATAAGGACGGAGGAACTCCATATGAATAAATAAATGAAATGATCATTAAATAATTCCCCTATATCATTTGTATGGTTACTCTGCTACCATAACTATCTGCCAGTGTCAGCCTGCCATACTTATTTTTCCTCTTGCTTGCCACATAGCAGAAAAATTCCCTTGGATTAGTTTTGATCTGACTGGCCAATCTCCTTTCATATTCTATTTTTTCTTTTCTAACCATGCTTGTCGCTTTTCTGGCCTGCACTTTATATTTTTCATACATCTGTTCACTGCGAACTGTCTTTTACTTCCTCCATAATAACTTCTTTTGTAACACTGCTTGCTTAATTTCACCGTTCATCCATCTCACTCCTACTTTATTTATTTACTTAACTCTTGGTATGAAGTTATGCATTGCTTGTGTTAGATACTGCCTTATCATTTCCCATGGACAGTCACCATCTTTTCTACACAATTCATTAACCCAATTTGTTGATGCTAGTTGACTACAAAGCTGTTCATAATCACACAACTCAGAGTTCCACATGTGGCCCCCTTTTGGTAACAACTTTTTTTTGTTTGACTACCTTCCAAACCAATACTTCATGATCACTTATCAACAGGTGGTAGCATTGATACCTCATTCACAACCACATCCTGTAAGGATATCACCAAATTTAAAAGTGATAAACTTCAGGCTTCTATCACATACTTCCTTAGATTGTTATCCTGCTGAAACTCAAGAAATTCGCTCTCCTTGCTACCATACACTATCTCTTCTTTCTAATCCACATTCTCATAATTAAAATCTCCCATTAAGGTCATCTTCCTTGCCCAAATAATTTGTTTAAACATTTCGCGATCAGTTCTCTCCACATTCCCAGACCTATAACAACATCCTATTAGATATGCTATTCTTTCGATCTCAACTTCACACCAAATAGCTTCAATATCTTCACACACGCACTACTATTTTCCACACCCACTCTTGAAGGACATAATTCCTCTGCTATCATTAACAATAATCCCCCTCCTCTCTTTACCTTCCTATCCTATTGGAAAATTCTATATTCTACCATTTCAAGCCCTGACAGTACAATGCTTGGAAAGAAGTCAACAGACACTCCATGGGAAAAATGCATTGTGCCATGTAACAAGTCACATGTTTGTAGCCGTATCAATTGGAAGAATATGATGTTTCCAAGTCGGCTTAACTGTATACAGGTAAAATGGCTGCAAGAACGGAACTGATGGAGTTTGAAAGAGGCATTGTGATAGGATGCTATATTGCAGGCCTGTCTGTTTGACAAATTGGGCAATCCCAGGTCAACAATTAGTGATTACTGAGATGGAAGAGTAAACTGCAAGTGCTATCTGCAGGAGACAACCCACCACACTCACCGAATATGGCCAATAGGGGACTACAAAGGATAATATATAAAAAGCGCTATTCGTCGGCTGACACGTTGTATACGGAGTTCCAGGCATCAACTGGAACACAAATCTGCACAAAAACATTCTGAACTGAGGCTCATGACATGGATTTCCATGGTAGGATTGCAATATGCAAGTCCCACATTACCTGAACCAACATGTAATGTCATTTTCAGTGGTGCAAAGAGCATGTAAAGTGGGATGTGGAATCTTAGAAAGCTATGGAATGATAAATCACACTGCACCTTTTGCTGAGCATATGGATGAGTGTGGTGTGGCAGATGGCCAATGAACATCTCTTACCAGAGTGTGTAACCCAAACTATGAAATTTGAAAGTGGTGGTGATGGTATGGTCCTGTTTTTGCTGGACATATAGTGCATGTGTATTGTTTGTTATATAAACTTTGTGTGTACACTTACCAGCCACTGAATTAAAAACTTATTTTATGCGTAACCATGCAACTGCTAATCCAGTCCTCTTCAGTTCCATGTGCACATTTTGGTGGGATCTGGGGTTGGGAATAGCCATCATTAAATGCTCCTGTCAGTTGCTGCACATAAGAAGTTTTTTTGTCAGTACAATGGTGATCTCTTTCCTGACAAATTGTTTTAGGACCACAGTTACACCTCTTAGACAAGCAATGTGGATTATTTTTCCACTAATTAAATACCTGGGATATCTCACCTTTTGAGAAACCAGTGATCTTTGCTGTTTTCAAAATCGTGGCTCCAGCTAAATGGGCACCCACAATAAGTTCTTTATCAAACTCCTGAAAGATCCTTTGTTTTTCCTATGGTAATCAACACAATGGGGAAAAACAAATGGGTGTGAATATCTTAGTCACAGTTTGTCTGACTTATGCTGAAACAAAGAAGTTTGGACATGAAATTATATGTAAATAAGGTTACACATTAAACAGTTAAATATTTTATTGATGAGGGTTAATCAAAGTACAAATATGTTTTTACATGTATCAAGAACATTCTCGGTGTGCAGTATATTATTATTATTATTATTGACATCTGACCTCCATGGAGTTGGAGACTCATCATGGGAGGTACATACTATAACACAATGCTCATTCAACTGTGCTTTAAACTGATTCAATGTGTCTACATTCACAACACACTCAGGCAATACATTCCACTCTCCATGCAAAGAACCTACTCCTCACTCCCCTGCTCACACCCTCCCTTATACAGTTTCCAGTGATGGCCTCTTGTTCTATCCCTCTCTTATCCCATTCTCTGAAAAAAATCTCCATGTCAGGCTGATAACAACCCCTGACTAGCTTATATGTCTCAATCATATCTCCCCCCTTTTCTCCTATTACAGTGGAGAGACTGAAAAATCAAGCAACAGTGAAGACATGGAATCTTTTTATGTCTACAGAAGTGAGGCAGCTATTGAAAAAAAACTACTATTAGGCCCTGATAGAATACCAGCAGAAATAGTCAAGTTATTAGAAGGTGACAACATTACTATATTAGTTGAAGCTATTTAATAAGATTTACGATACAGACATTATACCTCAAGACTGGTTACAGTTGACCTTGATCATGTTACCTAAAAAGAAATGCCAGAACATGTAATGACTATAGAATGATCAGTCTAATGAGTCATGGTCTCAAAATGTTTCTGAAAATAATTCAAAAAAGAATATACAGAGAATGTGAAGTGATACCCAATTCAGTTTTAGAAGCCTTTTGGGAACAAGAGAGGCTCTTTTCTGTTCTCAAATCTCATTCCAAAAATGTAATGACCAAGACAAGGGAGTATTCATTTTCTTCATACTTCAAGAAAGCATTTGACAAAGGCGAACATACTAAAATGATTGAATTATTAAAAAGAATTGGATTAGATAGTAATTACATTGGGATCATCAAAAACTTATATTGGAACCACAAGGCATCTGTTCAAGTTGATGACATTATTACAGACATCAAAATAGGAGTAAGGGAAGGATGCATGCTGTCACCTCTCCTTTTCAATATGTGCTCAGAAGCCATATTTCAAAAAAAATCTTAAAAGGAAGAGAGGAAGGGATTAGTGTAAATGGTGAAATCATCAATAACATCCAATATGCTGATGATGCAGTTCTCCTGGCTAACAATATTCAGGATCTCCAAAATCTTCTCGAACTAGTTAACAAAGAGAGTGAAAAAATGGGATTAAGAATAAATATCACCAAAACTAAATTCATGGTCATAAGCAAGAAACCAATTCTTAATTCAGCACTTTCTTTAAATGGGAAAAAAATAGTGACAAAATTTAAATCTCTGATAATGGTCAAATGAAGAATGCAATCCAGAAATGGAAATAAGTTAGAATTAAAATGGCAATAAAAAAATTTTCTCCTGATCAAATCAACATTGTGTAACCACAGTTTAAATTTAGAGCTTAGAGTACACATGGTGAAATGCTATGTATGGTCTGTACTGGTGTACCTTGAAGAAACTTGAAGATGACATCAATTTAAAAAAAAAAAACTTAAGCCTTTGAGATGTGGTTATACAGCTGAATGTTAAAAATCCCATGGACAGCAAAAATGTGCAATCAGGAAGTACTGGAACAAATGAGGAAATCGTGAACTTTTATCTTTCGTTAGTAGCTTTAACAGGCACTTAAGCATCCATAGCCTTCCAAGTATCCTTGTATTTCCTAACCGTAATATGAGGATGAGGCGGTTACCTCTATTCCTCTAAGTATTCTTGTCTGTAAATTGTGTGTGTTCTACTGGCCGGTTTGTCTGTTTTGAGGGACAAAAGACCTGAATTTTTTTTGGGGGGGGGGACCCTCTATCTCCATATGAGACTGACTAACTCACCTTTCATCGCAGGAGGCAAGATAACAGTTTTTCACATCACTGAGAATGAAACCCAATTCTTTCTGACCAAAGGGCTCATGGAGCCTCCATGTGAACTTTTAGATACCATAAAAAGAAAAAAAATGACATATCTTGGCCACCTATTTCCTAATGAAAATAAGATACCTCAGTTGATTATAAAAGGGAAGATAAATGGAAGAAGAGGACAAGGAAAACAAAGAAAATCTTGGCTGGCAGACATCAGAAAGTGGACTGGCGTGAGCTCTGAGGGACTGTTCAGATTGGCTGAGGATCACTCGAAATTTGCCAAAGTAGTCGCCAACCTCCAATAGGAGATGGCACTCAAAGAATATTAGGATCCTGAAGAGGTGTGTGTGTGTGTGTGTGTGTGTGTGTGTGTGAGGGAGAGAATGAGCATGTATATATCTACCCTATATATATAAAATGATAAGTCTCTTTATGTCACATTTTTTGAAACTCGGGCTACCCTGAGTGTCGAGTCTTCACAATTTGAGTCATCAGAATTCAAGGAGAACCGGCCTACCAGTCCGGAACTCGGGGAGTTGGGCAGTAGGGGAGAAACCCCTTTCGAGTCATCATAATTCAAGGAGAACCAGCCTACCAGTCCGGAACTCGAGGGGGTTAGGGTCCAGGGGTGGAACCTCCTTTCGAGTCTTCAAAATTCTAGTCATCAGAATTCAAGGAGAACTGGCCTACCAGTCTGGAACTCGCGGGGGGTTGGGTGGCACGGGGAGGAACCCTCCTTTCGAGTCATCAGAATTCAAGGAGAACTGGCCTACCAGTTCGGAACTCAGGGGTTTGGGTGGCGTAGGCACCCTAGTATATGTATATATATGTGTGTGTGTGTGTGTGTGTGTGTGTATATATGTTAAAGATACCAACTATTTTAAATATAAACCTGTTTTTTTTACTCCATATATACAGGGTGTTCGGGATAAATTTGACAGTTTCGTAAGGAAAAAGAAAATCTTCTTTGTATCTATTAAATTTAATGAATTGACAAAAAAACATTACAGGCAGAGTTAATTACAATACTATCAACAAGATTTACTCAAAATAACCACCATTAGCATCGATCACAGCTTCAATTCTGCTTCGGAACCTCGAACAAGCTGATGCTACAGTCTCCCTGGGAAGGGCCGCAAAAACTGTTTTAATTTTATCCATTAACTGGGCTTTTGTATTACTGGAAGTGCGATTGGTGTCTTTTTCAACTGCGCCCCATACAAAATAATCCATGGGGTTAAGGTCTGGGGAGTTTGGAGGCCAAACATTTGGACTGGT